>NC_056728.1:1593989471-1594104471 GCF_019279795.1 Protopterus annectens
GTGGAGCATGTCCAACATCTCTGGGTTTGACATAGCTTTGTATGTTAGGCAGAGAACGCCTCTGAGTAAGCGATATGTGATGGAGTAAAGCTGGTGTTTTTTGAGACGATCTGGATAGGGCATCTATTTGAGGTCGGTAATCCTCTTTGTGAGGTATTTCTGCAGCCTTTCCAGTTATTGTAGCTGTCTTGTGAGGTACATACCAAAAGGGGCGTTGTACTCTAAAATGGGTCTAATGAGTGATGAGTAGAGGGGAACAATTACCTCTTTTTTCCTGGTTGAGAAACCTTTTGTGATGAGGTGTGCCACGTAGAAGGATTTCCTGACTACTGTGGCAATGTGATTATCAAAGGAGAGACTACTGTCCACCTGTGTCCCAAGGTCTCTTATCAACTTTCTGTGTTAAGTAGACTACCACCTATGTGGTAGTTCATGGGTACACAGTTTTTACTAAAAGGGATGACAATGCACTTTTTGGCATTGAGCTTGAGGCCATGGCTTTGACACCAGGCATCTGTCTCAGTGAGGCCCTTTTGTTGGATGTCCACATCGTTAGGAATTTTGATTATGGCTCATAGTTTGCAGTCATCTGCAAACTTCATTAGCCAAAGATCTTCTGTGTTAGCCTGTACTTCAGAGAAGTAGATACCAAACAGGAGAGGACCCAGGACTGAACCCTGGGTACTCCAGTTGTCACTGGTCTGAAGTTGGATTTGCAGTCTGCTACTTTCACAGTATGGGTTCTGTCAGTGAGCCAGTTGACAACCCATCTTGTGACATAGGGATTTATGCCTAGTTTAGTGAGTTTATCTATAATTCCAGAGTGGGGGTGGTGTTGAAAGTTTTGGCGAGATCTAGATAGGCTGTGTGAACCACCTAACCCTCATCTACGGCTTTGTTGACCACTTCAAAGAAGTCTATCAGGTTTAGGAGAAGTTATCTGCCTTTTACAAACCCGAACTGCATAGGGTCCAGAGTTTGGAGATTACCAATGTCATTGTTTATAAGTTCCATGATGATACATTCCATAGCCTTGCAGACCAGGCTCGTCAGGCTAATGGGGTGGTAGTTCCCGAAGTCCGTGGTGGCTCCCCCTTTGTGGAGTGGGATAACCGTTGCTGTGTGCCATTCAGTGGGCACAAAGCCTGAGGTGAGGCTATGATTGAACATGGTACTTAGGTGGGGTGCCAGTTCATTCAGTAGTTCATGTAGAATGCAGCCTGAGATGTTGTCAGGTCCCATGGATGCTGTGTTCTTGGCTTTGGAGAGTGTGTTTTTTACCTGTGCAGCCGTGATTACAGGAACTTTGCATTCTTCCGGTATAGAGATGGGCCCTTTAGGGGATGGGGGGGGGGTAAAGTAGGCACTGAACCTATCTGCCAGGATGTTGGCAATATCAGTTGGTTCTGTATATTTAGTGCCATTGTGCTGTAACTCAGAGCAGATCTGAGTGTTGCCATTGAGATTCTTGACATAGCAATAGAATGCTTTGTGGTTGTCTTTAGAATCAGTGGTGATTTTGTTTTTGTAACTAGCTTTGGAGGATTTTATGAGGGATCTCAGCTTCTTACTGAGGCTGACCAGGGAGTTCCTCCAGTCATGGAATTTTTTTGCAACAATTTCTTTCTTCTGTTGTAGAGTTTGCTTATGGCAGGGGACCACCAGATTGGCTTCCTTTTTTTGGAGGATAGCATCTTGGTTCTGTTAGGGATTGCATGATCCATGCACTTGAGTAAGTGCTTATAAAGTGCATTTGTACAGGATTCAGCAGTTGTACCTCTGTTGTCCATCAGCATGGGTATTGTGAAGTTTGCCACTTCTGTCTTAAGAAGTGTGAAGTTGGCTTTGGAGAAATTCTTTACTGTGGTTTCCCTAACGGGGTGGGGGTGGGATGTGGATGTCTAGGGTGATTAGCTTGTGGTGGGATATGACCAATGAGGAATTGACCTCTGGTGTGGAATACCGGTTGCCCATGTTGGTAATGACCAGGTCTAAGATATTGCTGCCCCTGGTGGGGATGTGGATAAGTTGATCCAAGACTTTGGAATTTATTAATTCCAGAAAATGTTGAGCACAAGAGTTGGTACATGAGTAGTTTTCCCAGATAATGGTGGGATAGTTTAAACTGCCCATTATTAGGGTGTTAGGTTGTACCCTAATATTTTCCAGTGTGTCAGAAAATGAGTGGGAATCCTGGGGCATGGTGGGGGATCTGTAGCAAGCTACAATTTGGATTGCAGTCTTGCCCAGAGTTAGTTGCACTTGGATAATCTCGGATGCATTATGCTGAGCAACTAGCCTGGAGGTGTGGATATTCTTAATGAATATGGACATGCCTCCGCCTTTAGTGCTTCAGTCCACGTTAGGTGGCGGAAAGGTGTGGTATGAATTATAACCTGGTAATGCAGGGGTGCTCTCTGGAGCCTTGAACCACGTCTCTGTCACTGCACAGATGTTGATATTCTCCATTTTAAGGAGTGCCTCAAGTGAGTGCATTTTGAGGTTTAGACTTCTAGCATTGAGTAGCATTACTCTCAGATTTTGCTTGCTTGTACCTGTTATGGTGATGAATTTGTCATTTGAACCTTGCCTAAAAAAGGCACTATGGGGTGGCAAGAGCCTTAGCCAGTATCCAGAATCCCTAGGGCGACAGGTGCAGGCCATCTCTGGCAAAACCTTGTGGTTTGTCGATCATATCATCGCAGGCAGACAGATACTGGTTCCCCTATGAATGACACCAAATGCTTAGCCAATTGTTGGAGTCAATCGTTTTGTACTTGTACTGTTGTATCATTCTGGGTGATGGCAGGATTCTACTCAGGGCTAGGGTCATACCTGCCTGGGCTACAAGATCTGACAGTTTGTCCATGTCTCTTTTCATGTAGTCCAGGGAGATACATCTCAGGTCATTCACACCAACATGGACAATGACAGAGTCATATTTGTACTTGTTGTGGAATGACCTGAGTGTGTGCGTTATGTGGTGGATCCCGGCACCCGACAGGCTGCTGACAGTAACTTTCTCCTTATTTAGCCTGGTGAGTGGAACATCTTTGTGCCTGACTATAGAGTCACCTATGACAAGAGTATTGGGTAAGTTGTTATGCCTTATGGGCTGTGGTTGAGTGGCACACTGAGTTTGTGGTCTATGTGTCGTTTGGGTTGTGTTGGGGGGATGGAGGTTGCTTGCATTTCTGCTTTGGAGGTCCCTGTTGCTTGGGTAGATTTTTATTGTATCTGTATCACTTGTAATGTTCAACCTGTGAAAGAGAGGAGCTCCTTCATTGGAAATCCCTGTCAGCGTGTTGTGCTGCCAGTGATGCTCTTTTGGGGGAATTTCCCCCTTTTTTGAGTTGGTGCAACTGTAGAGTTGGTGTATATAAGTTTGGGGGAGTTTAGAGGACTTTTCCATACATTGGGAGGTGCAAGGAGGTTTGCCCCCCTACAAAAAACACTAATGAAAGTGTTTTTCAGCAGTTTTTTTTCCACTGAATGCAGTTTACGGCTTCCCGTCCTCGGCATATTCACTTTTGTCCATTCATAGTGAAAGCCTCAACTAATATTCAGCTCATACCTCTCAACTGTCCAGATTTTCACAGATTATCCAAATTTTGCCCAATATTTTTAGTCTGTTCCTCATAAAGTTTGTGGTTTTCTGGCAAATCAGTGAGGATTGAAGTCACTAGAGAATGTCAGACATTTGAGTTTTTGAGTCATCCATCAATCCTCAACCCCTTTTCCCATTTTTGTACAAAGGGTTGAGGTGTCACTTCTATAGTGATAATCATTGGAGCCAAGATTTACACTACCAGGTGACTAGCCCTGCCACGGTGATTCTGCCACACCGCACACTCAAACACACAGTCACACCTATGGCTAATTTAGAATGTACAATCTACCTACCGCATGTCTTTGGAATGTGGGAGGAAACCCATGTAAACACAGGGAGGACATGCAGACTCCACAAAGAAGGCACCCCGGCTGAGAATCGAACCGGGGAATTACACTATCCACTGTGCCACTATGCCACATAGCCTTCATTAAATGGATGGTAATATAAAACCTATTATTCCAACTTTCTAAGTTTGTAAGAGCAGTAATCAAAGTATGTCTCTATTTTTGAGCCTTTTTCCCAATATTATTTTGGCTTTGTCCAGATTTCTTGTATTAAGAGGTCCAGTTCATATAGTGACCCTGTGAACAGCTGCCACCTTCCATTGAGTTTTCTAGGCAAGTAGAGAACAGAAGTAGATTGTCAGACCATCTTCCATTATCACAAACATGCTGAACTCAAATCTATAGATAATTTAAAGACTCAAAATTTCACCTAGAACATATCAATTACCTTCCTGCAAAAAATTAAATTCACAGGTGTGAAAGTCTACCTTGCTGTGCTTGCATGACTTCTTTCAGTGTTAGTTCTGAATGTTTTCTTAGCTTTACTTTTTTTCTGTTTTACAGCTGAGAATGATGTCTGTATAGTGCTTTTACTGTGAGTAAATTAGTGATTGGGGAATGGGGCTGTAATTTCCAAATTCTTAACAGGAAAACACTAAACACGTATGTATGTTTACTTTCTATAGCTTTTACTTCATTTTAATTTATTTCAAACCATTCCCATAGCATGGCATACTACTTTTAAGTTTTAGTTCAATATCGGTTACTTAGAATTTGTGTCAGTTTTGTGATGTAAGAGTACAATATTAAGCTGACAAAGTGGTCAGAATACTTACTAATGCGCAGTGGATATTTATTTTTTTAAAAATTTCTTTCTGTGCTGTATTCTGTAACAAAAACAAGTGAGTGCTCTCTGTTCAGTTCCTTGTTCATTCTTGCCTGAATAAGACTCAGTACAGGTTTAACTCAGATTTAAATATTGCCACAGTTATAACAGTTCATTAGAAAAAAAGAATAAACATAAAAAACAGGCAAGTGAAAGCGTTTTGGTTTCTACCCAACTTATTTCTGATTAAAAGATAAGTCATTAACAGACAATATTTTGCTTAAAAATGTCCAAAAGGATTTGCAGTTTAGTACTTCAGTCTGAAAGGTAAGCTGCAGTTTACATTTGTCTGTGTTGTCATTTCTAAAATGCCTTTATTCTGTAGGACTCCAGAACAGAAAGCAAGAATATTTATATTAATTGTATGAAAAATTAAATACTTTTGACTGGTATCGTCTTTAGGAATAATGACCAATAATGCACCCACAGGTAACATATATAAATTATTTAAAGAGGACAGACACAGAACACAGATCCCAAGCTTTGCTCGGTTAAAGGTCACAAAGTCACTTATCATGTCACTTTTCCTGAGGCTCTTAGACTATTATCCAAATAAAATAAATTGCATCTTTTCACACTGTGTAAAGAAACATGTTCATCTGAGTACACTGATGGAAGAGGACTCTGCAACATTGCACAGTTTTGGGCTTCCCCCAGACGTCATTGTTTTGGTTTATAGTCATGCCACAAAAGCACATTGCAGCAACAACCACCACTGAGATGAGCATGCATATTAATGCATTATCACACATACACATTTACCAACTTTAGAAAATGTAATTTACCATTTAGAAACTATTACACAGTTGATTGTGTTATTCTTTTTTTCATTTGATGTTGACATGTCAGGATAATTTGTAAAATAAAAAGTAAATATCAGTAAGAAAGTTCTGTTTCCAATAAGATTTAATTAAGCACCTGTTTACTGCGAGTATTACTAGTGAGGCCTTGCGTTTTTTTTTTTTTTCAAACTCAGTAAAGCACAATAAAAAGAGTGGCATTTTTAACAAAATAAAATACACATAGCTTTTTAAAGGAGAACTACAAAAACGAGAAGTGTAAGCATTATTCTTATCAGTAGTATGAGTAAAAACAACAGCCTGTTCTGTTGTACTTGGCAAAGTGAAAACAAAGCAAGAGAGTATGCGGCTATTCATCTAACAGGACTGGGGAGTGGGTGTGGACAGCGTACGGGATGGAGGAATTGTGCAGGGATTGACACAGCTATACAAGAGCATGCATTCAGAGTAAAGTTTCCTGTCACAGGCACTCAACAAAGGCACCCTATATTCCACAGGCTAACTCGCCTGCATTTCCAAACCAACTCATTTATATGTTTAGATAGTCTGTCAAATTTTTCTATACGCAGATTTATGGTAATGTTGTTTTAATCACCCCCGGGCTCTTGAAGGGGCAGACACACAAATCTGAGCACCATTTCTGCTTAGTCCTCAGAAAAGAAAATAAAAGGCAAACAATAACAGCCTGTGTTCCAGATATAAACTGACTGTTAAACATGCATTTTGCACATACGGCAGTCATGGTTGCCATTATTATTTTTTTAAACAAAGCCTATTGTGGCTATTAATCTTATATCACAAACACATCTCCAGCTGTATGACTTCTTGGGACACTGAATACTCTTCAGGAGCTAAGAAAGCAGGATTCTGATATTAGAATATCCAGAAATCTGCTGAAGTACCATTTTCTGTCTTTTCTGATAGCGCAATCCTTCTAAAAGCTCTCAAGGTGTTCAGAAACTTAAAAGGAATCAGGTGTTTGCAGCATTTCCTATTAAAATGGTCCTTTTGAATGTTACTGTACCAGTGCGAATCTAACAAAATTGTGGTGTACAAACAATGTCATACTTTCAGATATATGTAGCCATGAAAGAGCAAGGCAATGGTTTTAAGAAGCCCTGCAATTACCCCCCGCTCCCCAAAAAAATAAAAAGTACTCTGCCCTTAATGCCCTTAAACTTTAACAGATCAAATTCCTGAAATTACAGTCAACTCTCAGTTAACTGGAACTCAAGCAACCAGCACTCTCAAGCAACCGGCAAAAAACTATCGAAGAAATACAACGTAGTTTTCATGCGTTGCACTTTCTGTTTTCCCCCTGCAGAAACATAACTTAAGTTTTTAGAGTTTTAGAATTTTAAAAAGAAAGATAGGAATAAATTTCCTCTCTCCCCAACCTGAGAACAAGTCAAGCCAAATAAATAGTATAGGGTATAGTATTATTCAGACCTATTTTTAATAGTAACTCTCAAGCAACCAGAAACTACAGTTATCTGGCATCTACCATTCCCCATGGGTGACACTTAACTGAGAATTTACTGTATATAACTTTGGAAGCGGTATATTTAAGTTTTTTAAGTTTGGTGATGTGAGAAGATGAACCCCACCATATGTACCAGTTGATATGCAACTTTTATTTATTGAGGTATTTTTGTTTAGGAAATGTATATATTATTTACATATCATTTTTGTTTACTGGAAAAGTCTGACTGGCACAGGTCCAGGTCTCAGCACAGACCTGGGGAGAAATACTCCAATCTGATGTTATTAATCTTCATTCGTTCATGACAAATGGGTTTCAGTTCTGTCCTTGGAACTGACTTAGCCGATATAACAAGCTCGCACCAGCCAAAAATCTATCAAGCTAAGGTTACCCATAGTGCCCATCTCCTCATCTCCTCAGATCGAATTTGCAACGTAGAGTTTCAAGACGTGTTAGGCCAGTTCACAAGCTAAGTATTACATTTTTTTCCTCTTAATCTTGACATTTTACCCTTATAGTCTTCTACAACTTCCTATTTCTTAATCGTTTATACTTAGTGGTAGTTACCTTCCTGTGTGAGTGAGTATTTCCTTCTCTTTTACCCTGCTGGTATTTCTTCATATCATCGTTGGTGCAGGCCCCTCCCTTCCCCTTACTGCTTGGTAGTTTAAATACCATTGTTGATATTCTTTTTCCCCCTTCCCTTTACCCTTTGGGTAACTTTATACTTTCCTTGTTGAAAATTAAAAAAAATAATAATAATTACTGTTTAATAACTGTTGGATTACTGTTTAATTGTTGTCAACTGGATTTTTCACAATGGCTAACAAGAAGGGTGCTACTGGTTTAAACAGTGTGATAAATGTGGCAGGAAGATGCCAAACTCTGATGGGCATCTCTTCTGTGTCTATTGCCTAGGAGTACCACATTTGAAGATTCAACCTCTGTGTGAGCTTTGTAAGGGCTTTACTGCCCACACCTTAGCTGAATACAAGAACAAATTAATCTTAAAGGGTATCTTGAAAATCGCTTTCTCAGAGGCTTTATCTGAGGCAGAGGTCTTAACCCCTCCTAAAAAAGAGACAAAGAAGAGGAGCCATTCAAGTGATAGCATCTCCTCAGTTCCAGGAATCAAAAACGACTAAGGCCCAGGTTCATATAGAACCAAAACCAAAACATGCCAAAATTACTTCGACCCCTGCCTCAGTACCAGAGTCTAAAACTCCATCCATGGTGCCGTCCTTGATTACAGAACTGATAACCACTAACATTACCACTATACTGACCCATTCTACGTTACTACAGACCCTGTTGGCACCAACAATAGCCTCCCCATAAAACTGGTCACCCCCTCATCATCACAACCTTCTGGTCTTCCGACCATGATGCCAAAGGCTGAGACACTGGCCAGGACCTGATATTCTCTGTCAGTTGATCCCTTTGTTGGACAACAGCTAAGTTCATTCCTTGACTGGCCTGAATCTCCATTGGGGATGTCAACCTATTCCACCAGGATCCTTTTGGAGCATGATGTAGTGAGACTTGTAAATCAGCTCCTAGTGGCCAGAGGCATCCCAACTCCATCTAGGACCTCCCTACCACCGAGGGTTTTTCTCCACAGACTCCAACCTATGTTCCTCCTTCAATCTCCCTGCAGGTCTTAGAGCCCTCACTGCTGATGCCTATCCCAGTGCCAGCTTCTTTGGTTCCACTGGTAGATCTTACCGTGGTTCCGGAACCTACCCTGTGGACCATTGCTCAGTTGGAGCCGATCCACCCTTGAGCCCGTGACTGGCCTGTTGGCACCATGATCCCTAGTATTGCACTGATTCTTTTCTATGGTGCCATCTATGGTTCCGGTTGCTTTGGCAGCTCCGAGTCCTCTCATAGCTCCTTTCCTGGAGGCAGGCTCATTGGAGCAGGGTGTGACTCCAGTTCCGAGGTTGTCTTTCTTGGTTGTGGGCTCCCATCCCTCTTTGGGTGGGCCTGCCTTCCAAGTTATGGAGAGGGCACTCACCTCTGCAGGCTCACAGTTGGCCCTTTCGGTGCCGGAATGTCACATATACATGTCCTCTGGTTCACAGCTGACACAGTCCACTACACTGGGACATCAGGCACAGGAGCAGCAAGATACACCACCATAGGGCACCCTCTCTTCAGAGTCTTCTTCAGATGTCCCCCCTGAAAAGCCACCCCATAAGAGATTGTGCAAGAGGAAGCACATTGATTCTTCTGAGGAATCTCTCACCGAAGATACAGACTACGTTAAGGGGGAAGGTTCCCCATGGTCGCCCCCTGAGGATGTCTGCTTTGGTGACATACTGGAGCTCCTGAAACAGAGGGCTACCTGGAATTTCACCAACCCTTCCTCTGAGGAATATGTATTCTTGCAGGCTTTCTGTGCCTGACCATCTACTTCCTGGGTGATCCTACCTGCAGATGAGTTGGCCAAGATGGACAGACTAGGGAAGCCATACGGTTGTTGAACTATTTGGCACACTTTACTCACCTCCAGAGAGACCTGATCATGGAACTCTCAGGAGCCTTAGCAGGAGCAGGCTCTGATGAGGTCCGTGACAAAGTTGCTTCTCAGCTTGCTCCCTGGAATCCATCTCTAACTCGTCCATGTGGTTGATTGCACATACAACAGAAAGGGCAGCCAGAGCAGCAGGTACAGGAGTTGTCATGAGACGTCATGCCTGGTGTGCTTGTTTGACTTTGCGGACCCTTTCAAGTCTTCCTTCGTCAATCCTCCCATTGATGTTTCATCTCTCTTCAGACCAAGAGTTAAAGACATGCGGCAAGACCTTATCTGCTGTGGGCGTGTGTTTTTACACTCCCCAACAATCCTGTTCTAGGAACCAGAGGAATGGAAAGATGTGGTTCAGGAAATCCCAAGGTCTTTCTGTGACACACAGGGTGAATTTAACTCATCAGGAAGATGCCCCCCCCCCAAGGCAGAGGAGGTCCATGTAACCAGGGTTCAAGAGATTCCTTTTCTGGGCAGCCCTACCAGTGCTCCAGAAGAGTGTTCCAGTTGCTTGCCTCTGGAAGCAATTGGGAGATGATTCTCTCTGTAGCACTTAGCCTGGCATTCCATAACAACAGATTCTTGGGTGCAGACGATAATTACCAGATGTTATCTTTGATCTTTACCCGAAGCCGCAATGGCGAATCCCCAACATTCCACCCAGTCAGAGGGATGCAGCAGCACAAGAAATTCAAAAGCTGCTCGAAAAAAAGAGTCATCCAGACAGTCCCACCAGACCAGATAGAACCTGGATTTTACTCAAGGTTCTTTTTAGTGCAAAAAAGACATGGGACTGGAGGCCAAGTTTGGACCTCAGCATCCTAAACAAGTTCATCAGACAGACAAATTCCAGATGGTCATGGTTCAGTCTGTCCTTCCATTTTTGGGAAAAAACAAGTGGATGTGCTTGATTAATCTTCAGGATGTGTATTACCATATAAAAATGGACAAATGTTCCAGAAGATATCTCCACTTCTGGCTGTGAGCCAGTCACTATCAATTTTGAGCGCTGCCATTTGGTCACTCCACAGCCCCCAGAGTGTTCACCAAATGTATGGCAGTAGTAACAGCTCACTTGAGATTGCAAGGATTCCAGGTGTTTCTATATCTAGACGATTGGTTTCTTACTGCTTCCACCAAGCATTTACTGCTCCTTGTCTTGCACTACACTCTAAAGCTGACATGAGTCTTAGGGATCTCAATAAATGAAGAGAAGTCAAAACTAGTACCTACTCAAAGTCTAGAATTTATAGGAGCAACATTCGACACAAGGTCTTGCTTGGTTGTTCTTCCTCTTCACAGGCCTCAGAGACTAAGATCTCAACTCCGAGTGATACTCTGTCAGGACAAAGTCCCAGCTCATTCAGTCCTTCAACTGCTGGGTTCAGTGGCAGCAACAATTACTATAGTTTCCCTAGCAAGACTCCATATGAGATTAGTACAATGGCTCCTAACATCACAGTGGTCTCTATTGAAACATCCCATGTCCTACCCAATCTGCAAAATGAACTGGTGGATGAAGCCAGAAATGGAATTATGGAGTCATCCCTTCTCACCCTCTCAGTCCAAGGCTGTAGTGACAACATATGTGCCCTTGATGGGTGGGGGGGGGGGGCATTTTCAGGGAAAGACAGTCTAAGGCACTTGGTCCCCCTTAGAGGCCAATTTGCATATCAATGTCCTAGAACTGAGGGTGGTGCTTCTGGCATTGCAAGCATTCCAATTTTCCCTACCATCAGGGACAATTGCTATCCAGTCGGACAACATGTCGGTCGTCTGGTATATAAACCAACAGGGGGGAAACCAGATCTTACCCATTGTGTTGGGAAGCCATGGGAGTTTGGCAATGGGTTATAGCCTCTGACCGCTTTCTGGTTGCAATGCACATTCCAGGAATTCCAACGTGATTGCAGACAAGCTGAGGAAATGCATTCTCCTGCCTCACAAGTGGTATCTCAGTCCCAAAGTAGCGATGGAGATTTTCCGTCCCTGGGTTCAGCCTTGTTGTAATGTATTCACATCTCCCACCAACCACAAATGCAGCAACTACTTTTCTCTAATCCCCCCCTCAGGGCAAGTCCCTGAGGGATGCTCTAGTACACCGTTGGCCCCCGGGACTGCTTTATGCCTTTGCTCCCTTTCCTTTGATTCCACTTTTTCTGAAGAAAGCATTTCTGTTCAGAAGCAAAGTAATCCTCATTGCACCCTATTGGCTCCAAGAAGTCTGGTTCCCTTTCCTTTGGCCTCACCTGGTTCACTGACCATGGTCTCTGGAGCCAACTCCGAGATTACTGTCACACCCTCAGGGGTTGATCCACCCAAACCTATTGAGCCTTAAGCTGACAGCTTGATACCTCCACTTCCGGTAATTGCCAGGCAAAATAACCTATCTTCACCAGTATGAAAAATATTTTTGCCTTCCCATAAACTGTCCACCAGAAAAATTTATTATAGCAAATGGAACAGATCTGTTTTTTGGTCTTGAGAAAAAGGACTGGACTCCATTTCAGCTCCGATTAATTTGGTATTGGAGTATTTATCAACCTTACTCCACTCAGGAGCATCAGCCTCTACGATCCGGGTCCACTTACCACCTATCTCAAACTTCCACAATGGTTTCCAGGATTCCTCTTTAATATCCCATCATCTCTGTAAACTTTCTTGAAAGGAGTCATACATATAAAACCACCCTTCAAAGAGCCTATTGAACCTTGGAATTTGACGCTGGTCCTACAATCCTTGACTCATCATCCCTTTGAGCCTGCTGTCACTTGCAATGTAAAATTCTTATCTTGGAAGACTTTATTCTTGGTAGCCATTACCTCAGTGAGAAGAATTTTGGAATTACAGACCTTGTGTGCAAAATGTTCTTGCATAGTTTTCCACAAAGAGAGAGTATCACTTCAAATTAACCCCTCCTTTCTACCCAAGATTGTCTTGGAGTTAAATATTAATCAGTCCATTGACCTGCCAGTTTTCTTCCCAAACTTTTATAATAAAGGAGAATATTGTTTGCATTTATTAGATGTACATAGACAATTACATTTCTTCTCAGATAGGACTAAATCTTTCCAAAAAAACTGACCAATTATTCCTGTATTTTTCAGGATCCAAGTTGGGAAAATCTGTTTCCAAAGTCACACTGGCAAAAATGGCTAAGAGACTGTATCTCCTTTGTCTATCAACAGAACAAAATGCATTAAACATCTAAAATCAAGGTGCATTCAACCAGATCAGTTGCTACTTCTGTGGCTTTTCATTCCAGAGCTTCTATGGATGACATTTGCACAGCAGCCACTTGGGCTACCCCTCATACCTTTATCACTCATTGCAAATTGGACTTGGTCTCCAGGGGGAAAGCATCCTTTGGTTCAATGGTGCTCAGGAATATCCTTCCATAGGGCCTCCCAGGACATAAAGTAGCTAGGGACTCTGTCCCATCCGTCATGAATGAATGAAGATTAACAACATCAGATAAAGTTTCTTACCATAACGTTTCATCTTTGTCGCTAATTTTCATTCATTCATGACATCCCACCCTCCTACCCCCTCCAAAAGACTCCTGGAGGTCCAGATTTGGTTCTGGCTACATGATAAGGCATTTGCTCAGACAAAGCCTCTGCTTTCTTTTACTTACAGGCAAACTCGATCTGAGGAGATGAGGAGGAGAGCACTATGGGTAACCTTAGCTCAAGAGTTTTTTGGCTGGCGCGAGCTTGTTATATCGGCCGAGTCAGTTCCAAGGACAGAACCAAAACCCATCCATCATGAATGAATGATCAACAACACAGATGGAACTTTATGGTAAGAACATAACTTCTTTTTTTGCAGAATGAGTAGAATGCAGTTATTCAAGATTTACATAGTAAATGTACATTCATACATAAAATAATAATGATATGATAGTTAATCAAAAAATAATGAATGTGCATACATAGAATAATAAATGAGCATACATAGAATAGTAATATGAAAACATGACAGTTAAAA
Organism: Protopterus annectens; assembly: GCF_019279795.1. Classification (NCBI taxonomy): domain Eukaryota; kingdom Metazoa; phylum Chordata; order Ceratodontiformes; family Protopteridae; genus Protopterus; species Protopterus annectens. Next base: position 1,594,003,058 of record NC_056728.1, read on the forward strand.
CAAGAATATAGTACAATATTAGTTAATATCAAGCTTATAAGAGTCTAGTAATTTTCAAATGGAATCAGATGGAAATAGTTATCCAGTAGGAGACAGTGAGTGAAGTAATTATGGGATGAAGAGGGTTACAGGTTATGAGGAAGTATTGAAGAGGTCCAGGTAAAAGGGAAATAGACATAGTAGTGGAGAGGGGTAGAGGATAATCAGATAGTTAGAGACAAAGAAGTAGCTGTGTTATGGCCAGTTACATAAAAGAGTGATGACAGTAAGGTTTTGGAGATTATCTGCACACATCACATGCAGAGAGCTGGAAACTGAGGAGGGAGGACTTAAGCTGAGTTTTAAATGATTTCTGGGATTGTTCTTATTATACTGCTAGTGGGATGCAGCACCAGGATTTATCAAGGTGGTGGGAGACTAGTGATGTGTTGGCAGAATTGTTGGGTTGGATACATGTAATAGTGGCCTGGAAGAGTTATATATTTATATGAGGTTGGAGATGGGTGGACAGTTGTTAGGTTTTATTATGGATTTGTAGAAGTAAGTTAGATATGATTCACTTTGGAAGAATTGGTAGTAGTACTGTTGACATCATAATTCATAATTAAGTTTTTTGTATCCTAAATGTATTGAAAAGTATTTTTCTTTGAGTATCGACATCAAACCTGTGTGTCTACCTTATGCCTTCAACAAAAATGCACATTTGTATGTCTGTTATCCTTTATTTTAATTTGTTTGTGATATTTTAACTTTGCAGGCCTTATTTTTAATTGTTGGTTATACAGATGTTGTCATATTTTGATGTATATTCACTGTGTGTCTGGGTCACATTTGAAGCAGTCCACTAACCTGGTTATCAAACAAACAGAAGAATGGTACCTTCTCTGATAGCTTGTTTTTCTGAAAATCCATTTAGAGTATCTATTCAGTTTGTTTTCTTTCTGTTTTCACACACAAATGAAACACATGGCTACTGTGCTTCAGAAATTGTATCAGCAGCCACTAACTAGAAAAAAAAAATAAAGATCCATAATGATCCATTCCATAACCTTACAGGTTTATGGCTCTGTAGCTACCTGGGTCTATTGAAGCCCAACCTTTTTACAGGCAAATGACTGTTGCTCCCCTCCATTAATTTGCCACAAAGCCTGTTTTGAGGCTAATATGGAGCAGCCTTTGTAAGAGTTCTGGCAAGTTATGTTTCAGACTGACAGGTAGCGAACTTGATATGTTATCCATCCCGATGGACCTTGTGTTCTTGGCCCTAGGTAGTTGCCTTGAAAACTTGATCTTGTGAGATGGGGGGTATTTGTTCTGATAATATTGGAGGGGAGGGGTTGAAGTTAGTGCTGAATTTGTCTGCTAGTAGATTGACTATGTCTTCTGGGCCCAAATATGTGATATTAATTACTATTAGCTGTGTGCATTGCTGGGCATTGTTTCTGGGATTTCTAACATATTTAAAGAAGGCTTTGTGGTTATATTTCTTCTGGTTAGCTGCTTTTTTACCTCATACCTGGTCGTGGCTGATTTTATCTTGACAAGCTGTAACAGAAAGTATTTGTTTCCAGTCCCAGAAACAGCAATAAAGTTTTTTTTTTACTTCTTTGCTACTAGATGGAACAGTTGTAACCAGCTTTGACCTTGATACTAGTTCTAAAGACATCAGAGAAGTGTTTTCATTTTTATTTATTTATTCCAACTCTGTCTGTGAGCATTTAAAGGACATTGATTGCTTATTTGTTAATTCTGTTTAATGTGTCAGATTTCTGTTTGCGTGGGATACATTTTGGCTTTTTGTTCTATAAAGAGTATGATATTTCTGGTGTTCTGAATATTCTGCTTATTCCAGGCTTGATTTAGAGTTGTAGTTTTTTTTCTGATTATCTATGACTTTTAAGTGCTGCTTCCAAACTATGTTTCAGAGAAGGAAATGTTGGTCTGTTTGGCTGTGCTGCTCTGTGCAGCATTTCCTTGCACTATACTGCTACTGGATTGAACAGTTTTAACCAAGTTTGAACTTGTTGTAGTATGCAAAGCAGTGGGACATGTTGCAGTGTATGGTCACCTTTGCTTTGTTTTAATGAGTTTATATGTGTTATCTGACATTCTCCACATTCATCTTGGTACCTCATTTAGTTTGCATAGTTGCTAAAGGCTACTACTTGCAACTCAACTTGACTCAAGTTTGTGCTGAGATGTTAGCTGCTGCTGTTGTTTTTTGTTGTTAAGAACTTGTTTCTCCCAGCTCAGAAGCAGTGCCTTACACTCCTGTTACTTTGTTTTGCTTATAAATTTTTTCATTTTTTTTCACTTGATTCAGTTGTTGTTGTTCTTGTTCTTGTTATTGTTACGGCTGTTGATCCCAGCCCATTTCATAGACATTATCACTTTTCCCTTTCTACTTAATCTAAATTGTTGACAGCAGCTATATTTAGCTACATCCAGGCATGTGGACACGGAGTCTGATAAATCCTAGAAGCAACTGTTTTGTGGCACTCGAGCCTATTGACATTTTGAAGTGTGTGCTTTGTGGCATCATAGAAGCAACTGTTGTATAACATTTGAGCCCAACAACTCTTTGAGGTATGAGCTTTGTGTCACCTGAGCCAACATCTCTTCACTCTGTTAGTGGAAGTCAAACCTTGAAGTACTTGGTATTTGTCATCTGAGCCAGTCTCAAATTGTATTACTAGAAGCATCGAGCCTGCTGTTCTTGGGTACAGTGTGCCCTCATACTGTGCACTGCTCTCTTATTCCTCTAATTGTTTCTGTACCAAACTGCAGAAGATATCTCCGCTTCTGGCTGGGACTATACTGTGTTTACTTCATACGACTTCTGCTGCCTTCATGCTATTGTTATACTGGGTTTGTGTTCTGTACCAAACTCTAGATATGCACTACTCTCAAATTAGACCATATTGTGCAGTTTTTTTCCCTGTGGATTCAGGTAGCTGTTGTATTAATGTTAGTGCATCTTCTTTGCCAGGTTGCAAACTGCAGGGAGTATCAATATTTGCCACTGACTCAAAAATATCTATACAGAGAATCCCAATCAGCCCACAAACAGAATTTATTCAACTTTAAATTACCCTAAACAAGACACATTATCAGTTTATAGCCTGTTTTAATTTCTCATAATGCTTGGGGTTTCTAATAACTGCTTGCATATAATGGTATTTTATGACTTTATGTATGTCGTTGTACAGGACACTATTTGCTAGATGCAGCAGTTTCAGTGATTGATGTTATGTTTCCTTTTTTCTTTGACTACAATATCTGTTTTTCTTGCTTCTCCTTTCTTAACTGTTGGTATTGGATGATCCCATGTGATCAGTACTTCTTCATTGTCAATATTTCTTTATGACTTATATGTCCAATGCTTCCCAGCTACCTGATGATATATCAGTGTTTGTACAATCCCTAATGTAACAGTCATGTCACCTTATTGTGCCTTTCAGTGTACAGACCCTTAGCCACGAGAAAATCACAAGAAAATATACTACTGTTTCTAGTTCTGCGCTGCAGAACCTAAGGTTCTCTGTATTTCCCACTTTTCTTATGCACTTTGTAAACCACTGTGTACACAGTCCACTGTCTTACACTGCCATTGTTAGCCTTTTGTCTTTTGATTTTTAAGTATTCTCCTCCCCCATTCATGTGTCAACTCTTGATCAACATGTGGTCATTCTAGCAGTTTTCTGTAGAGTTCATAGGCTAATATATATCACTTTCCATTTCTCTAAAGGATGGCAGCAGATTTCTAAATGTGCTTAATGGCCTACCCATAAACAAAATGCATTTTTGCTTCAGTGATCCATTGATTGGAGTACCTGTACCACAAAGGAAGGGCATGCCTGAAGATTCCTTAGACTTAGAAAATGCTAACTCCCTTGTGCAAATAATCAGCTAGTCCACTATGAGTGAAAATCTTCTTGACCTCAACCTCACTAACATCATGCCTACTTGCATTACTCCTTTAGTATTCTTATCTTTGATCAAATCTGATCACAAATCAGTCATCTCTTTTAGGGCATACAAACACACAATAATGAATACCTCTGAATTCAAGAACTTTGAAAAGGTGAATCTATTAAAACTATAGTGTAAGTTCTCAAGATTCATCTGTAATATTTCCTTTCCCCTTGTAACCTCTGCTGTCACAAGCCATCACATTTTACTCCCATCTAACAAACTGCATAAACCAATTAGTCCCAATCAGAACCAAATATACTAGGAAAATATAAAAATAAGCTGCCGTGGTGGAATTCCAGCATTAATAAGCTCTGTGATAAAAGAAAAAAAATCATTAAGGCCAATAATAAACCAAAATCTATCCATATTAAATATGCTATCAAAAATATCTGCAAAAATCTGAAAGTCACTGTTAGGAAGATCAAGTGGGACACAAATTAAAATTAGCATCTGAAGCCAAAGATAGTATTAATTCCTTATTTGAGTACATCTGAAGCTAACAAATAACACATAGTCATCATCTTCTTTCGGCTGTTCCCGTTAGGGATCGCCACAGCAGATCACCTGTTTCCATTTCTTCCTGTCCTCTGCATCTTGCTCTGTCACACCAACCACCTGCATGTCCTCTCTCACCACATCCATAAACCTATCTTAGGCCTTCCTCTTTTCCTGTTACCTGGTAGCTTCATCCTTAGCATCTTTTTCCCAATATGGTCAGCATCCCTCCTCAGCACATGCATAAACCAACGTAATCTTGCCTCTCTGGCTTTGTCTCCAAACCTTCCAACCTGGGCTGACCCTCTAATATACTTATTCCTGATCCTGTCAACCCTCGTCACACCCAGTGCAAATCTTAACATCTTTAACTCTGCCACATCCAGCTCTAACTCCTACCTTTTTGTCAATGCCACTGTCTCCAACCCATATAACATAGCTGGTATCACTACCCTCTTGTAGACCTTCCCTTTCACTCTTACTGGTACTCTGTCTGTCACAAATCACTCCTGACACTCTTCTCCACCCACTCCATCCTGCCTGTACTCTCTTCTTCACCTCTCTTCCACACTCACCATTACTCTGAACTATTGATCCCAAGTATTTAAACTCATCCACCTTCGCCACTTCTTCTCCTTGCATCCTCACCATTCCTCTATCCTCCCTGTCATTCACACACATATATTCTGTCTTAGTCCTGCTGACCTTCATTCCTCTTCTCTCTAGAGCATATCTCCATCTCTCCAGGGTGTCCTCCACCTGTTCCCTACTCTCACTACAGATCACAATGTCATCTGCAAACATGATAGTCCATGGGGACTCCTGTCTGATCTCATCTGTCAACCTGTCCATCACCATTGCAAATAAGAAAGGGCTCAGAGCTGATCCTTGATGTAATCCCACCTCCACCTTAAATGCATCCATCACTCCCACAGCAGATGTCACTGCTGTCACACTACCCTCGTACATATCCTGTACCACTCTTACATACTTTTCTGACACTCCCAACTTCCTCATACAATACCACAACTCCTCCCTAGGCACCCTGTCATATGCTTTCTCTAAGTCTACAAAAACACAATGCAACTCCTTTTGACCTTCTCTGTACTTCTCCTTCAACACTCTCAGAGCAAACATCGCATCTGTAGTGCTCTTTCCTGGCATGAAACCATACTGCTGATCACTAATCATCAGGTCCCTTCTTAACCTAGCTTCCACTACTCTTTCCCATAACTTCATGCTGTGACTGATCAGTTTAATCCCTCTGTAGTTACTACAGCTCTGCACATCACGCTTATTCTTAAAAATCGGTACCAAAACACTTTTTCTTCATTCCTCAGGCATCCTCTCACTTTCCAAGATTCCATTAAAGAATGTGGTTAAAAACTCCACTGCCATTTCACCTAAACACCTCCATGCTTCCACAGGTATGTCATCTGGGCCAACAGCCTTTCCATTCTTCATTCTCTTCATAGCTATCCTTACTTCCTCCTTGCTAATTTATTGTACTTCATAATTCACTATCCGTACATCAACAAAACCTTCTCTCCCTCTCATTCTCTTCATTCATCAACCCCTCAAAGTACTCTTTCCATCTCCTCAACACACTCTCCTCGCTTGTGAGTATGTTTCCCTCATTATCCTTTATCACCTTTACCTGCTGCACATCTTTCCTAGCTCGGTCCCTCTGTCTAGCTAATCGGTACAAGTCCTTTTCTCCCTCCTTAGTGTCCAACCTTTCATACAACTCTTCATATGCCTTATCCTTAGCCTTCACCACATCTCTCTTTGCCATGCACCTCATCTCCTTATACTCCTGTCTATTTTCTTCATCTCTCTGACAATCCCACTTCTTCTTTGCCAACCTCTTTCTCTGTATAGTCTCCTGTACTTCCTCATTCCAACACCATGTCTCCTTGTCATACTTCCTCTGTCCAGATGTCATACCAAGCACCTTTCTAGCCATCTCCCTTACTAGCTCTGCTGTAGTTACCCAGCTATTTGGTAACTCTTCACTGCCACCCAGTGCCTGTCTTAACTCATCCTTGAACTCCACCTCACAATTACCCTTTTTCAATTTCCACCATTTGATCCTTGGTGCTGCCCTCACACTCCTCCTCCTCCTCCTCTTAATCACCGTCATCCTACAAACCACCACCCTATGCTGCCTAACTACACTTTCCCCGGTCACCACTTTACAGTCTCCAATCAACTTCAAACTGGCCCTCCTACATAAGATATAATCCACCTGTGTGCATCTTCCTCCACTCTTGTATGTCCCCCTGTGCTCCTCCCTCTTGTTAAAATACGTATTCACCATAGCCATGTCCATCCTTTTCACAAAATCCACTACCATCTGACCTTCTTCATTCCTTTGTTTAACACCATACCTACCCATCACTTCCTCATCCCCTCTGTTCCCTTCACCAACATGCCCATTGAAATCTGCTCCAATCACAACTCTCTCACCCTTGGGTATAGTCATCACCACTTTATCCAACTCACTCCAAAATTTTTCTTTCTCATCCATCACACACCCAACTTGTGGAGCATATGCACTAACAACATTCATCATTACACCATCGATTTCCAGCTTCACAAAAATAACTCTACCTGACACTCTTTTCACCTCCAAAATACTATTAGCATACTGTTCCTTCAGGATAACTCCTATGCCATTTCTCCTCCCAACCACACCATGATAAAACAATTTGAACCCACCTCTGATACACCTAGCCTTACTCCCCTTCCATCTGGTCTCCTGCACACACAATATACCAACCTTCCTTCTGTCCATCATATCGGCTAGCTCTCTCCCTATAGCAGTCATACTACCAACATTCAGTAACACATAGTAATGATCTTAATTAATTCATGATAGTATTACCAATGCTGACCCTAAAGATATTGTTAAAATACTTAGAGATAAATTTAATTGCCATCTTCACACCAGAAACAGTCATTACGTTGCACATATTGCGAAGGACCATCTTCCCCCAATACTATTAAGGAATATCCTACCTGCTCTCTCAAAATCTAAAAATACCACCTGTGGGTCCTTGCAATTTACCTGGTCAGCATTGCTGAAAACACCCTCTTTGAATGACTACTAAAAACACTGAAGTTAGATATCTAAAATCAAATTGCATTGAGTGATTCCATTTGAACGTTTAAGTTCTGCTCTGTAGACAAAAGTGCACATCATCGCATATAAAGTCTTGCAAATAATGTTATATCTTTAAAAATACATTTAAAAAAACTGTCAGTCACCTGCGATTCTTTCTTCATGGCTGGTGTATATTTTCTTATGGCACATTCAGCAGTAATGTTGTGATGTCATTTGGTGGGCCCTTTCTTTGATTGGAGGTGACAGTATGCATGCGGAAGAGGGAGTCTTTGTAGGCAGACATCTTAAAGTGATGAAAAAATCGAATTTACATTCTGTTCACAGATTCATGAATTTTGCACTTAAACTTACAGTTTTCTGTCTGTGATATTTTGCTCTGAGCGAAAAGGTATGGGAAAATCTTGTTTTTGGTTTGTATACACATGCAAAATCATTCTGATTGGAAGACTCACTACACATGTACCACAACTCATCTGGCATTGCTTCTCTTTTAGCTTGGGCAATCAAACTGGATAAACCCTGAATGAATGTAATTGTCTCAGGATGTGCTACTGTCTTAGTAACACTACCTGTGCATGCATTTCCTGTTCCTTCCTGTCTTTCTTTCCTCTCGCACCACTGACACTCAGATCAGTATCATTAAAAAGCGATGCCTATTGGTGCTGACCTGGGAGCAAGCTAATAGTGTGCATGTTCCTGCACAGTATTTTTAAATTGATTTTTTCTTAAACTTGACTACTAATAGTGTGGTCTTAGTCTCTGCATCCTACAGTGGACTTTGTGATGAGTGAACACATACTTGCATAAACAATCGGGAAGAGATAAGGTGATCCAGTGAACTTGCTCTTTAAACATGTCATCATAGTATGTTCCACTGGTATAGAAAACAGCATAGAGAGAGCCCCACCTCAGGTAGTGCATGTACACCTATCACTTTAACAAGCCTAATTTGCAAAGGCACGAAACATATCATATTGGCCTTTATAAGCTCCTATGTAAACAACCTTATTCCTGTAGACAGTTAGCAACATGGTTTTGTTAAAGAGAGAATGTCTCCTTTATTTAAAAAATGTAATCAAGAACCTTTCTGAAGGTATAGAGGTTAAGACTGATGCGGATGTGCCCCAGGCCATTGACAGTATTCCTCATGCTGTAATTGTAAATAGGCTTAAAGGCCTAAAGTGCAGGTGCTTATATTGTAAGATGGATTGCTAACTGGTTGACAGATAGAAGCTACATAGTTAATGCAGTAGGTGTCATTTCAGAAAGCCAAAATGTGACTAGTGGCATTCCTAAGGGCTCAGTAATGAGATCCCTTCTGTTCAGCATGTGCTTCTTGGATATCTAAACCACTAACACAGTCATATGGATAAAAAAGTTGATGACGACTGCAGACTGGGTATTGTTGTTCCCTCAGCATCTGATGACATGTTTCTACAGCTGGGGCAATCATGTTATACAAATCAGGGGTACATTAGAAACAAGCTTAAATTAAATGCAAACAAGTGTAGCATTGTCAGGTTTGGTAAACAACCCCCAACAGCAGCATACAGTATGGAGTGTACCCCACTTTGGACTGATGCAGTTGCTATTCATTTTATCAGAGATCTCAGAAACTTAAAAATTAGATGTGCACCTGTAAAATTACCACCGGTCTGACTTGTTTTGCCCTCCTGGAGACAGGAGGTATCCTTTCAGAATGGGTATTGGCCAGGTGATTATGAAGAATTTAGGTGTACTAATGTCATCAGCTGCAATGTATTCTATTATTGTTGCAAGTTTCAGCTAAGTCAGTCACTGCAGTAGGTTTCTAACTATTTCAAAATTATTTCCTCCATGTTTTCTTCATTAAAAATAATAATTGTTATAGTAATAATAACTTGCAAGTTAAAAAAGAGCCATGCTCACTTTAGGAACTGTAGGCATGTGGTTGAATTTTAATTGTGATTTTGAACAAATGTAAAAGTGTTTTGTCATACTTTAACACTGCATCAAGGCATTTGGTAAGTTAAGCTCTGTGATGCATCTTGCCACAGTCAAACTAATTTATTTGAGCTGTGTTTTCAATAAAAAGCTTCATAAACATTCTACTGAAACTACGGCCCAACAAATGTAGAGTTTTCCTCGGTGATGTCATGTAAGGCAGTGATCCATAAAGTTTAACGGACGCATCTCAGTGCATGTACAGCATGTGTCCGTTAAACTCTGTACGCATTTCACATTTTTCTCCCCTGAGTTGATGTCAGTAAGGTTAAAGATCACACTTAAACTTCAGTGGCATCAGCACGGGGAAAAGGAATTTAACAAGGAGCATTTCTCCTTAAAGAATGCATGAAAGAAGTTCACAGATGGCTAAAAAGCCTGATTAGTACCTTAAGCACTACGTAATTTGGTGCAAAAGGTCAGTCACGTACGCGTGACAATACACTTTTAAGGGGTTTGAGTGGCTACATGTATGTGACTCACTAAATACATATATACTACCCAAGATAAAATGAAGATAGTTACACAAAGACTGCCATGTGTTTCTCACTCAGTAATATGGTGACAGGTTACCTCTGTAAGTATGCATAGTATCATAATGTGCCATCATATTCTGCTATACATTTTCATCAGCAGCAGCCCTGGCTGTAATTTTTCTATATGTGTCTGCATACAGTACAAGAAGAGCTCTCAAAATTTCATCTGTCAGACACCACATTAACAGAACATGTTGCACACAAATTGCAGCAACAAAAGTTAGTTTCATACTTATGGTAGAAGGGCTGGATAAAAGACTTTTCCTGAGGAAATCTGATCATACTTTGCTACTGCGTCTTTTTACTCTTGTCACTGACATGGCACACACACACACTACAAAAAATTTGTTTAAAGTCTACCTTTTAAACCTTTAACTTTGTTTTAGATTCTTACACATACACATGCTTGCTTAGATCATTTCACATAAATTGCAAGTAAAAGAACTGAAAAAAAACGAAAAACAATGACACAAGCATTCAACAAAGTTTAAGACAATTTAGTAGAAGTGGATTCCTATCTACATTCCTCTATGCTTTCATCTATGCAACATGACTAATCTGTCTGAATATTCTTCTTCCAGTGGTCTAATCTTCTTCTTCTCTTCCTCTCTTCCTCTTCCTTTTCAACTTTATTAATAACTTCACAATGATCTTTCCTAGCTGCCATGTTTTACTTTATGTAAATTGGCTTGTGTTTATGTCAACAGAGTACTTTGCATACTTACATACATATTGTTTACAATTTCTAAAATGTTCCACTAAACATTGTCTGCTGAAGGTCAGAGATGTCTCCCCTACCCTAGCTTCTTAAAAAATTATAGTAGATTTGTGGACGTAGATCCTCATTCTGGCAGCCATCATCATCATCCCCCCATGCTGAAATTACTGAAAAAATTAACAAGCTAAAAGTAAACCCCTACATTGTGCACTGTATTGCAAACTGGTTGTCCAAACCAACAAATAATTGTATGTTTACAGTTCCTTCTCTCTGAATGTAACATTTTGTACTAGTTGTGCCACACAAGGATAATTTCTGGACCCTTTCCTGTTTGGCATTCATTTTGCAGACATCCACGTCAGTATTCCAGAAACATAGAATAATCAGAATATGCACATAGCCAGCAAGATCACATGCAGCATACTATATATCTACAAGCAAGATCTACAATATGCACCAGCATACATACAGCATAAGCTAGAAGCAGATAGAAGAGATACATACAGTACATACACATGCAATAATGCATATACATATATGTGGTGTAGCAAAAAGTGAAAAGTAAAAAAAAAAAAAATAAAAGGGCAGCATAATATCATTTGTCAGAAAGGATGTTCACACACACAGAGCCCCCTTGCACCACCTTAGAAGTGGGTGCTAACCCTAACCCTAACACTGCTCGTTCCCCCACCCTAACACTACACTTTACCTTAATAAAAACCTTCCTGTAACACTGCCACTATTCAGACACATTTGAGGGTAGTGTTATGGGGGGGGGGGGGGGGGGTAGAGTGAAAATCTGGAGTGGAAATACTTTTCCTCTTTTGATCTTGGGTAACTTAGGTATTTAATGTTTGGCATTATGTGTGTTCAAACTTCTTAATGCCAGTTTTTAATCACAAGATTAAGCATGTTCAATCACTTAGAGGAAAAACAAGTATTACTATACTAAGGGTTTGAATATTGTACCTAGATATGCCTAAAGGATGATATAATAAGTCTGTAAAATGACCTGGTAAAATAAATAAATGACTAAATAAAGAGCATAATTAACAAACTGGTTACAGCTAGCTGAAAATCACATTGGTTGTCGGGTCATGCGGCATTAGACTTGTCATCAAAGGTGTATAAACCTTACAACACCAGTAGTGCATAATCTAGTACTGAAAATATACAGCACACTGTTCTGCTCCCTACTACTTCAACATTACGTGGTGTTTTTAAAGTCATGCACAATTCCACAAATGTCCAGTTCATCAAAGTTCTATTGCTAACATGGCATCAGTGTTCTGTAATATTTTTAAAAATGCTAAAAATCATCATCTCTTGTCTAGTTACTTCAGAATTGTTTTTATTTGTATTTATTGTGGACATTTTGTAATTGCTTTAAGTTCTTGGTTTATCTTAAGCACTCACAAGATTTAGCACTACATTGCTATTGATGTGCAAAGTTTGAGTGACAGAAAATGTTGTGAAACGTGTGTACATATGGTATAAAATAGCCTTTTGCTTAATACTACTCAGATACTTGAAGCAAGATGGATTTAGTTTTGTGCCTTCTACCACAAAAATCAAAAGATGGAATGAAGATGGGTTAGACATATTCTCAAAAAGAACTGAAATTTATTAAAAACATATGAATGTCTCATTAGATTCTATTTTTTACCATCAAATGTAATAAAATGTACTGTGAGGCCTTAGACCTTTATACCCAACCTTTATAAGTTCAGCATTCACCATTATAATGACATAGAGATACTGGAGCTTTATTCCCAAAAAAGTGACAAACACTGCTGCTACTTTAATGCCACATTACTGATGGCATCTCAGACCATGAATGTGTTATCATGGTGGTAGTGAAGAATTGTATATAGTATTTGTTTCCAATTCTTTTGATGGTTAAAAATTAACAATATGCTGAGAATGATCATGGGCTGCTATCATAGCTATATGCGTAAATATATCTATCCACAATATATCTATATTGATTTCAATATATTTATTCATCTCTGCAGTTATATATTTTTGGTATATAAAATTCAGTGAGTATAGGGTTGCAGCCCATCCCCCCTGTGTTTTTTTTTCAATCTTTAGATTCACTCTAAAATAATCACTTATTTTATATTTGCTCTTTGGAGCTTTTAGTATTAGATGTTAGAATTGTGTGTGTGTGTGTGTGTGTGTGTGTGTGTGTGTGTGTGTGTGTGTGTGTGTGTGTGTGTGTGTGTGCATCTGTGCGTGAGTACGCACACACGTGTGTTTCTGTGTGTATGGCATTAAACCACATAGACCATTCCCTATAACTCCAGAATAATTCTAAATGGAAGTGCTGTGCAAGCAAACTTTTGACATTGACAATACTTATTGTTTATGATTCCATTAGAAAGCATAAAGACTGCAGATCCCTCCCTTTGGTTACTTTCATAAAAAACAAAAGTTTACAATGCTTTGACCCAGATGCCTCTATATGTGTACAATATTGGCTGTAAAAAGAAGAAACCCTCAGTTTATCCTGAAGTTATTGCTGTCGAAGTGGTGCTATAGCTCTGAATGAGTGCTTGTGGAATTTTGAAGTATACTGTAAAAATGTTATCCATGAATAAAAAGAAAGTACCAGCATTTGCAGTTATATATAGCCATTTATTCTTGAGTATATATTATGGAAAAGGAGTTTTTGAACGTGTACTTAGGTTTGGATTATATTTAGGCTTGGGAGATATAGTAATGCTACTGTGGCTACCACAGCTTCTAAAAAAGGTGAGTGTGCTGTTTGGTCTAGTAACGCAATTCACTGCAATTTTCCTTTCCTGAGGATTCATATCTATGCTTGGTATGTTCTACATTCTTTTGTAGTTGTTGTATGTTCCTGTAGTTTGACAGATCTCAAGTCTAATAAGAATTGTATACAACAGAACAATGAAACAAGTTATTATGTATTTATTTTACTTTTTTACTCAGAACAAAAAGAAAAAATATAGGACATATTGGTAGTAGTTACAAAACTGATTGTATCAGGCATTAGAACATGTCACCCTGGGCAGCTGCGGGAAATTGTTGGTTGGCGTTTGAAATAACGCGTACCATTCTATCCAAGTTTGTCATAGCATATGTTGACAAACTGCAGCTTATTGAAATTTTCACTAAGTAATAAACTTACCAAACTGAAGGAAGAAATTTCCAGGGATTAGCTTTTACAGATCAGAAGAAGAAAAAGAAGCATTCCTGCGCTGTCTTTATCTTATGTCATAAAGTCTAGGGCAGACTTGTCGAGTCATATCTAATTAACCTAAATGGATTTGTGTGCCAGATAGTAGTGTCTGATGGATTTTGCTGTAGTCTGCATGCAGATGTTATTTATGGGAGGAAGACTAATCTGCTTAGACATGAGATGTCTAAGTTTAAATATTTTGTCCTTTAAATAATAAAGAAAGAATAATATTTGAAGTCAGGTTTTAGCTTAATACGGTACTAGATTGATCCTTAAATGTAAGCTACAAGGAGTACATTCATTTGTTTGTAGGATTTTGCAGTTCAGATTCATGACTCAGACAATGGGGAAAACATTTATGTACTGTTTTTGGCCATGATAGTGAAATACAGATTTATTATATTTCCTGTCAGTAGAATAAAATAGAATAATAGTTTTGAAGCACCAACACTGTATGAGTGATCCAAGTATCAGAGATAAACTTTCTGGCATGTAATCATTTGTGTTATGTTAATCATGAAAATGTAGCACTATACATGCACCTGTACTTTGAAACCCTATTCAGCGATAGCTGGTAGTTCAGATCAAACCAGTGTGCTTTCACAGAACCCGTGCTGTTACTGCCTTGTATACAGCAAATGATGTTAATGCCCCTTTGGCTAGACCACTCCATTTAACAAATTAATTTTAAATGCTATTGTAATCCTCCAGAATGATATATTATCCTGAAAAGGAATACAGTTAAAAATAGGATGATAAGCCTATATTATTGATAATGCCTTAATGTTAATAAACATAGTACTTCCTCTGGGTCATAATATTTTCTTCTTTCAGCTATGGGCTTGATTTAAAAAAAAATCAGTGGACTGTGGTAGAGATACAGTGCCAACTATTTGCACAAGGTATGGTTTTTGAAAGGACACAACAGCAGAGCACATGCCATTATTTTTTTTCTGTTGTGCTAGTTTACCATCTGTTGCACAGTGCTGATTCTAATATCTGTTTCTTCCTTTATAGTTGTTTGTTTTAGTGCAAGTGCCCCAAACAGGTTTCCTCTGCTAACTAGTGGAGTGGGACAAGGACAATGGTCCTCAGGGGGAAGCAACACGGAGCTCATCACTAGTGAGTCTCAGTTTTAGTGCTGCTTTGATGCTGATATGTTCATTTAAACATTGATAATTAGTTGCTTACAGCTATAGTTACCATTCCATTCCTTTTTTTTTTCAGCAGTGTTTCACAGTCTTCCCCTCTACTAACCAAAGTAACGTGTTAATAAAAATCACTTAAATTTCATACAATTGCCATGCGGTGAATGTCTTACCAAAGCATTTTTCATATCTTTTGTTTGCCGTGCCAGGACATGATTGTCGAGTTACTGTGATACCTTGTGAGACATCTTATATGCATTTAACATTGTGTAACTATCACAGGCAACTAGGTAAACCACACCTACTGCATTTAATGTATACCTAACTTTGGTACCTATACTAGAAGAAATGGTTTTGAAGAAAACACTGGAATATTCACTGAAGTGTGTACTTTGTGAGCACATTGCCCATTAATATGTTTCTTTGTTTTTACGATTACTGTTATCTACCTTTCCAGACTCTCTTTATGGATTCATCCTCTAATTCAGGTGGACTTTATATATATGCCAGTGTATTTGAAGAGTGTGCATTGGGTGCACCATCTTCTCAGTGTTTGTATAAGTATTTCTGCAGACTAGCTGGTCAGACTGGTACATTCAGAAGCAGTACAGTAGAAACCTCACAACCCTAAGTTCACAATGTCTGTAAACCTTGGCAAAAACTCAACAGCTTTAGTGCTGTCCCAGTAAACATAGGGGTGGGCTCTGAGCTTCAGAAATGGATGAACTTTATAAAAGTTTATTTTATTTACCAGGTTAATGACACTCAACCAGATGCTTTTTTACTGGAGAAAGCATATATTGCTGATGCAGAGCAAGGACGATTTGTTAGCATATTCAGTCTGTTTAAGCAGCATGACTTTGGGTAGGAACAAGACTACCCAGAGGAAACCAACTTAGCCACATGGAAAACACACCAATGGCACAATTAGCATGTGGAGGCCATGGCTTAATCCTGCACTTGACATATAGCAGTCTAACTACTGAACCTCCATTCTATGCTGGCTATCAACAGTTTGATTTTTTTACTTAAAGACAACCAACAAATCTGAGCTGTACTAGATTTGACTAATTTAGTGTTTAACAACACCAAGAAGGGCACATAAGTTGCAAAATGAGCAGTGTTTCCATGATTATAAGGAAGAAGCTGCTTACTGTACAAGGCTCAGTAGGTAAAAAAGTAGATCCTGGGTCCCAGAGAAGAAGTTCCTGGATGAATGACTGAAACTTGTCTGTCAGTTGATCAGTAGCAGTAACTGTGAATATAACACTATGCACAGACTTCCTATTACAGCATATTGAATGTGAACATTAAGCTTGAAAAGTAAAGGATTTCTATAAACTTGAAACTAAAACAGTAAAATCAGCAAGACTAGATATGTCAAACTGTATCAATGTTTAATTTCATGTAGCAATAAACCCTTTTTACACCTATTTGACTTCGTTAACAATCCAGACTGTGGCATTATTTATCAATCTCGTGCACTTGTTTTTAAGTTTCAAAATTCATTGATACTTAGTAACTCTAATTCAATTGTACAGTGGCTCACAGTGTTAGAGTGACAATTTTAAGACCGTCACCTTTTAGTCCTGTACCTGATCTCTTCATCTGTCTCAGAATGGCTCTGTAGGGGCACAGAGGATGACACTACAAGTTATAATATATAGGCAGAATGTGAAGACTCTAGCTTTCATGCCAGTATCATACTGCTACAAAAGGCAGGAGTCTAAATAGTAGGGGAAAAACCTCCAGAAACTTTTGGTCTGCCTTCCCCACCAGTATTCTATTCCAACTCTTGACACAATCCTTAGAAGGAATACATAAAACTCCAAAGGGAATTTGGTACTCTCACTGCAGTCTTTGTTTTTTTAATTTTTTGTTTACAATTTTGTCTTCTTCACTTGTTGTAGTTGTTTACCAGAAAACAATCAGAGAGCTTTTTATAAACCCTGAAAGCCTGCAGTTCCCCTACAGATGCCTGAAATAGCATAGTAGTGTGCTACATTGAGGTGGTGAAAGGTCATTGCTGTGCACTTCTGTGAGCAACATTGTTTCTAACAGCCACTTGTAAGCAGATACCCCTCTGTCTCATCTGTGATCTCTGCTAAGAATTTAGAGATGGGGCATGCACCCTGGAATAATGGGGCACGCACCCTGGAATAATGGGGCACGCACCCTGGAATAATGGGGCACGCACCCTGGAATAATGGGGCACGCACCCTGGAATAATGGGGCACGCACCCTGGAATATGCACCTGATCACTTATCCCACCCTCAAAGAGAGAAAAAAAGCAGGTTTGCCTTGTTATTCGCTGTCTGCCATTTTCTCCAGTACTTGCACATGTAACTGAACTGGCATTGTTTGGATCTTGGGGGGGGGGGTTCTATCCTTCTAAGCCACTTTTGACTAATCCAGTTAATTATTTAAGTACTAATACAGACTGTTTGGTGCACTGGAGATTTGGGGTGATGTGTTGATACCAGTAAGTACATCACAGTAGTGTAAAGGCTGTGGATGGACACTGTGTTTTAGAATGAAGTGTACTGTAGAAAAAAAATCAACAGTATGAGAATGTATGCAGGGAATTAGAAGGAGAGTAGAAGAAAACATAGAGGAGTAACAGAATATTCTGCAATCCGTCATAATGCATGAGAGACAGAGAGGACACCTATCCGGCAGAAGTGGGAGGCAACAAGGCAAGGTCAGGGCACACACCTGATATGAAAAGCTTCAATGGCTCACTTGTCTTAGTCTATTGCCTCTAGCCACACTTCTGTGTAGCATCTACAATCTCTGAAGATTTATCTCTTTTTCAGGAAGAGGAAGAGTATTATGTTCCCATTTGTTTTATTGCAAGCAGTATATCATTCTGTTGGTAAGCCCCAGCACAGAAGTAGGGAGCAAAGCAATCATTCAGTGCCAGCCACAGAAACAGATGAATGCAATCTGCCATTGAAACCATTGCCTCAGCTTAAGTTAACATTCTTAGCTGAGACTTGAATGTGAAAACAGTATACCCATAACACAACCTCAGCATTCTTGGATAAGAAACATATGGCTTAAAAAGAATTTCTCTGCAGTTCTCATTGGTTCATTTCACTGAACATCTGCAGAATTCTGAGTTTGACAATTCTGATGAAAAAAAAGTGAAATATAAGTACAACATTTGAATGTGGTATGTCATCACAAGCTAACAACCTGCGGTTTTCATATGTTTGCCAGTCTATTGTTTACTGTCATCTACTGATGGTCAAGTTACGTCTTCACAACACTCATCTACCCTCCATATCTTATTGGTATTAGATACCACTCTGAGGTATAGAGACCTTTTCCTTTGTAATAAAGTTTGTGTTCCATTGCCAGAGAACACTCAGCTCCTATCTGTCAATACAGGCTGCATATATCTGTTAGCCAGAAATGCAGAGCATTTTTTACAAGATTTCCCATGTTTCCTTATCTAAAGCTGCTGTCTGAGACGGTCTAGGCAGTTTATACTTCATTTAAGCAAGAAAAATATAGCAAACATGTCTGTCTATATATATATATATATATATATATATATATATATATATATATATATATATATATATATATATGTATATATATATATGGCTATATATATATATATATATATATATATATATATATATATATATATAGATATATATACACACACACACACAGACATATATCCCACTCCACAAAGGGGAAGCCACGACGGACTCTGGGAACTACCGCCCCATTAGCCTGGTGAGCCTGGTCTGCAAGGCTATGGAACATATCATCATGAACTCATAAACAAAGACATTGGTAATCTCCAAACTCTGGACCCCACCCAGTTTGGGTTTGTAAAAGGCAGATCATGTCTCCTAAACCTGACAGACTTCTTTGAAGCAGTGAACAAAGCCATAGATGAGGATAAGGTGGTTCACACAGCCTATCTAGATCTCGCCAAGGCCTTTGATACCATCCCCCACTATGGAATTATAAATAAACTCACTAAACTAGGTATAAATCCCTATGTCACAAGATGGGTTGCCAACTGGCTCATGGACAGAACCCACACTGTGAAAGTAGCAGACTCCAAATATGACTTCAGACCAGTGACAAGTGGAATGCCACAGGGTTCAGTCCTGGGTCCTCTCCTGTTTGGTATATACTTCTCTGAAGTGCAGGCTAACACAGAAGGTCTTTGGCTAATGAAGTTTGCAGATGACTGCAAACTGGGAGCCATAATCAAAACTCCTAATGATGTGGACATCCTACAAAAGGGCCTCAATGAGACAGATGCCTGGTGTCAAAGCCATGGCCTGAAGCTCGATGCCAAAAAGTACATTGTCATCCCCTTTGGTAAAAACTCTGTACCCATGAACTACCACATAGGTGGTAGTCTACTTAACACCGAAAGTGTGATAAGAGACCTTGGGACACAGGTGGACAGTAGTCCCTCCTTTGATAATCACATTGCCACAGTGGTCAGGAAATCCTTCTACGTGGCACACCTCATCACAAAAGGTTTCTCATCCAGAAAAAAAGAGGTCATTGTTCCCCTCTACCCATCACTCATTAGACCCATTATAGAGTACAGCCCCCCTTTTGGTATGTACCTCACAAGACATCTATAACAATTGAAAAGGCCACAGAAATACCTCACAAAGAGGATTACTGGGCTCAAACAGATGCCCTACGCAGGCCGTCTCAAAAAACTCCAACTTTACTCCATCACATATTGCCTACTCAGAGGTGATCTCTGCCTAACATACAAAACTATGTCAACCCCAGAGCTGTTGGACATGCTCCACTTAAAAGAAATCTCAATCCCTCTGAACTACACACTGTAAGGACCTAAACCTTGTCACCACAATAAACAGAACATGCTGGAGGGATAGATTCCTGTCCCAGAGACTTCCCATACTCTGGAATAAACTACCTATCTATATCAAACAAAGCTCCTCATTAGTACTCTTCAAGAAAAATCTCGATGATTGGTTGGGAAATAGGAAATTCACTCTCGGGATCACTTCTGTGGCTCTGCTCGACAGGGGCACAGGAAAATAATTTTCTTGGGTGGCGAAAGCCAGGGTACTTTTTTGGCTAGGCTTATATAGGCACTAGGGCCAATAGTCTAGTACCTACCTATGAACCTATGAACCCATGTACACACAAATATATATATATATATATATATATATATATATATATATATATATATATATATATATTATACACACACACACACACACACATATATATATATATCTATATATATATATATATATATAGATAGATAGATAACATGCATCTCAACCACTTAGCACAAGAATTCTAGACAAAGCCAAAAATAATGTGAGAGCAGAGGCCCAAAATGAGGGACACATTTTAAAGTTGCTAGAATAACATATTTTGTATTAACATGCATTTTGTGAAGGATATGAAATCTGAAACTCAAATGTCTGTCATTATTTAGTGACTTTAGCCTTCAGTGATTTGCCAGAAAAACACACATTTTATGAGGAACTGACCTAAAATATGAGGCAAGGTTTTGGAGCAGTCTGAGAAAATCTGGTTAGTTGAGAAGTAGTTACGTTCCAGAAAGCAATACTTGAACTAAAACTATGTAGAAAATGCAACACCAGCACCACAACAATGGTGAAACAGTGTACTTGCTTGTTCACAAACCACTATGGAACCCAAGCAAACCAGGTTTTGGCAAAAAACCTTCTTCATTGCAGTAGTCTTCATGTTATAAATATGTCCTCAGAGTGACTGACAGAAAACCTTAAACTAATGAGCTGTAATGGGACAGGTTTTCAGACCATGAAAAAGATTTCTAAACTGGTTTTCTGCAGTGTCAGTTTCACTGTAGCCCAAGTAGTACTTCACCTTTGCCAAGTAGCTAAACATGTCAAAACCTTTGCAAAAATGCACTAAACAATACCTAAACTAGTATAGCTGTTGGTAGCTGTCAGGTCATCATTAAGTGCTGGTTATGGACAGAAAGAATGCTCACTGCTTATTGACAGAAACAGGCTAATATTGTGCTGAATGTGTCCCCCCCCCGCTTTCATTTTTTTTAGTCCACTACTAATCCCATTCCCAAGTACACTCTTCTTTTTAATAAGTATATTTTGCGGATACCTTTGCAGTTACAATAACACATTATAATAACTAATAAAAGTGTCCATAAACCAGAGATCACTATTTGTATATAAATACAGTGGCAGTTTGAACCTGCAGCATCAAGCTTTTTCTTACCAGTCTGTCTCAGCAGCTGTTCCAGCCAGTTGTGTCTTCTGGTCTATTACCTAATTTGTTCCTTCTGGAGTACAAGAAGTATGATGCAGGCAGCTTCTTACACCACTAAGGTGATTGTTTATAAATGCAGACAAAATAAAAAAGGCTCCTGAATTTCACCTCAATAAAAGGCACTGGGAAACTAAGGAAATTTCCTTGGAAGAATGACAAACCATTTTCTGTCCTTAGTAGTGCTGTATACTAGGACAAATCTACAAGATAACAAAACATAGCAAAGCATAACATGTAATGCACCAGAGCAGATAACTTAGATAACACAGCGCAACAGAGCATGTAACACAACATATACCACAACAAATAGTACAGCACAACATAACAAATACAATATAAAGCATAGCACAACCTATAACACAACATATACCACAACATATAGTACAGCACAACATAACATATAACACAACATAAAGCATAGCATGACATAAGAAATAACAACATAAAGCATAGCACAACCACAGAACATAACACACAGCACAACATGTACCACAACATATAGTACAGCACAACATAACATATAACACAACATAAAGCATAGCATGACATAAGAAATAACAACATAAAGCATAGCACAACCACAGAACATAACACACAGCACATGTACCACAACATATAGTACAGCACAACATAACATATAACACAACATAAAGCATAGCACGACGTAACAAGTAACACAACATAAAGCATAGCACAACCTATAACACAACATAACACACAGCACAACATATAACACAATATAAACAACTGATGAAGTAGGAAGTTCAGAATAGTCTGCTAAAGTACAGCAGCTTCCCCTAGGCAGTAGTCTGATAAAGTACAGCAGCTTCCCCTGGGCAGTAGTCTGCTAAGGTACAGCAGTGTCCCCTGGGCAGTAGTCTGATAAAGTACAGCAGCTTCCCCTGGGCAGTAGTCTGATAAAGTACAGCAGCATCCCCTGGGCAGTAGTCTGATAAAGTACAGCAGCATCCCCTGGGCAGTAGTCTGCTAAGGTACAGCAGCTTCCCCTGGGCATTAGTCTGCTAAGGTACAGCAGCTTCCCCTGGGCAGTAGTCTGCTAAGGTACAGCAGCGTCCCCTGGGCAGTAGTCTGCTAAGGTACAGCAGCATCCCCTGGGCAGTTGCCTGTTCCCTATTGTTTCTGCATCTTCCAAATTATTTTATTGACATTTGTTAACCGGGTTTGTCGAACTGTGCTTGTGGCCCATTTTCAGTGGAGACCCGAGGAGAAAAGCTCCAAAACAAAAATTCAGTTTACAGAAAAACTAAGTAACATATTTGCAAATAGTAAAATACATAAACCTAAAGGAAACAATTGCTTAAAATGATTATACAAGGAAAAAAAATCTAGTCAAAAGTTATGCAGAGTAACAAAAATATATACATATTTATAGCAAGTTTAAAATTCAACAGTTGTGTTTAAAGAGCTAGGACCAAATGTCCAAATTTAGAACTCTCCCAACTCTGTTAATCTCTTCTATCCATTCTGGCAATTCAGTTCACCTGTCTACACCATTTCCATGAGGAAACATTCATAATATCTTGGTACAACTGCATTCCCTTAATCTTGGAGTCGTACTCTTTGCTACCTACCTGGTTCTTGTCCAACCTAATCCATCACAAATTCCTTTTAATGCCATATGTACCCATGACATGTTAATCAAAAAATAGTGGACAAGAATTGGTTGGCAGTAAAATACCTTAAAAAAGCACATAAACAGTAATGTTCTCACAGGAAAAATTAAAAATGTGTAGCAAATGTGTACTTGTCAGAATGAAAGTGCTGAATAAAATAAAGCCTTCTTGTTAGGATGAAATAGCCTGCCAGTAACATGCTTTTTATGGATTTTTAGTGTGGCACACATTTTTCATTTTTCCTGTGGAACATTACCAGTTGGATACCCATAATGTGATACCTATCTTCTTTTGTAGTGAAAAAGACACACACTTTCAAAATAGCTTTTCATATAACATTCCCAGCATCCACAGACCATCTTGATACATTTGTCCCTGCTGTCTCTAATACTGACCATCTCTCTGCTGTCTCTAATACTGACCATCTCCCTACTGTCTCTAATACTGACCATCTCCCTGCTGTCTCTAATACTGACCATCTCCCTACTGTCTCTAATACTGACCATCTCTCTGCTGTCTCTAATACTGATCATCTCCCTACTGTCTCTAATACTGACCATCTCTCTGCTGTCTCTAATACTGACCATCTCCCTACAGTCTCTAATACTGACCATCTCCCTGCTGTCTCTAGTACTGACCATGACCTCTTTCTCTATGTAAGTCTTACAGCAATTGTCTTAAAAAACTGATAAAAGGATATCATCTCCTTTGTAACAGTGTGATGAACCCTTGATTATACATCCTAATATTTACTTTCTTTTTGCTGATGCACTTTTAAACTGACCCTTATGGTTTATAGTTCGATAATAATGACTCAATTATTTTTCTTTTTTCCAAGGTTTTGAGGCCAAGGTTGGGTTATCATTACCCAGTTGTATTACCTACATATGAAAGGCTCAAAGTGAAGCTGCCACATCTCAGACCATGTTTGTAAAGTCTTCTGGTTCCTTCCAGTGCTTGCACCCGATAAGTTACTAACCTGCCAAATGTTATTACATCCACAAAGACAATGATCTAGTTTTCTCTACCCTTTATGAAGTTGGAAAGAAATGCATTAAATTGGGCTGAGCTGGCGCAAAGAATTATCATTGTAAGGCACTAACTGTCACCTCCCCACAGTAAATGTCCATCACTACAATTTCTGCAATCACTTCTACAGTTTACACAAGAAACCTGCTGTGGAGAACCTGGTCCAAGGCTTTATTGAATTCCAACTAGATTATCTCCATAGGATTGTCTTTGTCTTGGTAACCTAGTCATAATGTAGAGTCATGTTATTTGATAAGTCTTTTCTGTTTTTGACTTCATAACAGCATTCATTAACCAGGTAATTTTCTTCTAGGGACATCAAGAACCATGACTTCAGGATTGTCACCATCACTTTCCCGATAGCAGGAGACACATTTATTGGTCTGTAGTTTCCTGGGGTAAACCATCCTCCACCTTTGTAGGAGAGAATTATCACTGCTTGCTTCCTGTTCTACGCCATCATCCTTTCTCTGGGAAGCCTTTTAAAGGGCTTCCTATTTAAATGTTGGCACTCAAAATGCAAGTGCCAAAAAGCCAAAAAACAAAGGCCAAATACCCAGAGAAGAGTGAATCTCAAAAATCGCTCTTCTGCTTAAAACTTCTTTTTGTGGTGGCAAGCCCCATCCCCTCCCCCAAAACTTATATATACCAACTCCAGGATTGTCATATCTTGGAGAAAATGGCATCTCTGACTTGCTATATACAAGTCCAGTCTTTCAGCAGTTCAATCTCTGTGTTTCGGGACTCACTCTTGCAGGCCCAACATTTCAAATGGTTACCCTTTTAAAGAGATCTGTTGTACACTCAGGTATTTTCCGAGCATCCCTGTTGAGGCACCTGGGTGGGACTTCATTAGTCCCTTGAGCCTTGTCATCTCTTAGTGCCTGTAGTGTCTCCTTCAGATCTTTAGATATTACCAACTCATCTGTCATCTCACCTTTTCTCCTGTCCTACCCCCAGGTCGGTTTTCTGCCCTTTTTACTTGCTTAACAATGACAAGATAAATCCATTTAAAATTCTAATGCGTTCACTTATTTCTTTGTACTTATGGCCTTCACAAGTCAGTTTGTCTATTTTGTTTTGTGTCTTGTGTCTCTCACCCACATAATTAATGAGGATTTATTTCCCGTAACACACGCTACTTGTTTCCCCTTTGGTTTCCTTAGTCGCTGTGTATCTTTGCTTCTGTCCCATGCATACCTCACCCAGTGGTCTCTCTCTCTCTCTCTCTCTCATGCCCTCTTGTCCCTTCATTTCCTATATTAAAATCATATTGTTTGTGTATCTAAAATAACTGCTTTTACAGTCTAAATTCTAATTATGTAGAATATATGTGGTTGCCATCTGCTAGCCAAAAAATTAATTTACACTTTCAACATTTTCATATATACTGTGAATAGTACAGCAAGAGAACTCATGCTCTGACATATGTGAAATAATGTGCTAAATTGTCCAGAAAAGGGAAATGTAAAATGCAAGGTACTGCTGCCATGCAATTCCAATGTGTGCATGTGTGGGTGTGTATGTTTGTTTGTGTGTATGTGCATGCTTGCATGTGTGCACTATCCATTTGCCTTTTAAATGATACTGAGTAAGTCATGTAACCAGTGTGTCCAGGTTACCCAAGTCAGTTTATCTGGTTAACAAATATATATTAAGTAAAAGTAAACAAAGCTGTTAATTGTATATTCACCCATGTACTTGCCGGACAGGCAGACGGCTCTCTGAGGGAGCTGCAAAGAATGTTATAGAGTCCTTTTTATTTCTGTCACAAATACCATTTTAGGGACATTAATACTTCAGGGCTGCCCAGAAGTATCATATGGATAAAAGTAATTTTATTCTTATTCTTCTGTTTATGTACTAATGGTAATGTTATGGGTAGGCACAGTTACATTACTCCTTTCTATTATCTTTTTCTAAAGCCCAGCATGTTGCAAAAGGGTTTGAATGAGTAAGATTTCCTGAATAATTAAAACATTGTCTAGCTTGTTTTAATCTGATGTTTACAGACCCTTCCTTACACTCTGCCTTTGAACTGATCTAGCACCACAAAATGTGTGCATTTATTTTATAATGTCTGATGACTAAGTTGAGGTGTGATCCACAAAGATCCCTTTGTTCCATCACCTTTGTATACATAATAAAGAAAAAAAATATTGTAATACAAACACACACACACACACACATGCAGACACAAATGCCACATGCACAGATATATAACGTGAGTACATACTGAATGTTGTTGTGTCTTTCGGCTTTTCCCAGTTAGGAGTCGCCACAGCGGAACTCTGGTCCGCTAATGATTGGCAGTAGATTTTTACGTGCCGAGTTGCCGGCCCTGACGCACAACCTTCAACAAAGGAGAATCGAACAGGACGTCTTACTGTGAGGGGACAACGCTACCGCAGCACCACCACCGCAGTACTGAGTACATACTGAATAATGAATTATTTTAATAAATATGATGTACATTCATTAGCATGTAAATTTAATATCCTATACAACTTTATCACAATGGGCTATATTGAAAGCTTAATAAATATGACACAATATGATACTGTTATTCATGAACAGGAATGTCATAGGCACAGAATATACATCCATCCACAGACCCTTTTCCCATATTTGCTCATGGGGTTGGGGTGTCACTTCAACAGTGCCAATTATCTAAAGCCAAGGTTTATACCACTGGGTGGCTAACCCTGCCGCAGTAGTTATTCCATACCACACACACACACACACACACACACACACACACACACACACACACACACACACACTCACATATATGGTCACTTTAGAGTGCCCAATCCACTTACTGCAAGTCTTTGGAATGTGAGAAGAAACTGGAGTACCCAGAGGGGGCTCACACAAACACAGGGAGACATGCAGGCTACACACAGAAGGTACTCCAGTGAGAATTATATCCTATATAATTGCAGATTTTGTCCTAATCACTTGGTCTTGTTGGATAATTGTGCTTGACTAACTAGTGAAGGAGGAACTGTTTTTTTCTCAGTTGGCCAGTTGCTCTCTTACAAGTGGAGGCTTGCATAACACACAGGACCACAGGCTGGGGGGGGGGGGGGGGCTTGCTGCTTCCAGGCTGGTGATGGTAGGACGCAAAGGTATATGTGTGGGAGCATGTGCATGTTAGGAGAAGGTTTAGGAGACTACTGGAGTGACATAAATGCTCATGTTAGCCACAGGGAGCTGTGATTGGGAAGTAAGAAATGACTTCCACTGTAGCACTATGACAGCAGGGCCAGGACACCCTGCCAACCCCTTCTACCAGTCGCCTACAAAGTAGTATAAGATACAGACAGATCCTGGCAAAACATAGGTAGGTTCCAAAAGAATTTTGCAAACCTCCCCTTATGAAGGTATTGTATGGGATATGCAAATTTTCCAGGAAAATGGTTGCTAGGCTAGAGTGTATTGTTAAAGAAATCTATGTCATTGTATATCTGTATTGAAAATTTTAAAATTTTTACAGGATATTTTTCTAGAGAAATTTGTATATCTTCTGAGACAAATTCATCAAGTAATGTTTGTAAATATCTTTGTGTGTATCATACAGTAGCTAGTTAAAGCATATATATTTTTTATTTTTTAAAACTGTTAATGTTACTGTATTTTTTCTTTTTTCTTTTTATTTGCAATGCAAAACAAACTTTAAAAATATAATATTTGGCCTTACTTCATTCTAAATCTTTGATCACATTTGTATGCCAGGGTGTCTGATTCTGTGGAGTGGTCATGATGGACAGATATGCCACATGCATGGGTATTTCCAGAAACTGACACAGCTGATTAAGTGCAAAATGATGAAAGGCTACAAGCAATGACATGTTTTGGAAGTAACATCATGGTGGGAGTTTTTTTTTTTACTTCAAAAAGTGAGATAGAGCTCCTCTACAGAATATAGGCATGACATAATTGTCAATTAATGTATGTTTACACTATCACCTGTACTTTAAGCAACACAACTTAATAATGGCTTAGTTAACATTGCAGTAAAACTGGAGTGGGGGTACAGTGCTATTTGACAATTTTATTTGAACTTATTCTGCACTTTGGGCTCATTTTATTAGCTGTAGCACTTAAAAGTTCTTTTTAACAGATTATGTGCTTCACAGTAGATAACATTTTAATTAGCTCACTTCTGAATGTTGCAGTGCAGTCATAAAAAAGGATGACGGCAAGATAAAGAAAGTTGGGAGGTGAAATGGATAGGTATTGATATATTGCTTTGTTGTATTATAGGTGCTTCTTTCAGAGATACTGTCAGCAATGTTTAATAGTGGTAGATAACCCTGTATAGAAACATAAAGTGGAAAAAATTTTTGGAGACCAAAATTATTCTATCTTTCTTGGGATTTTTTTTCTTTTAAAGGTATGACCTGCTTCTTGTTATTGCATCTTGTCATTGTTTGCAGTACTGCATGTTGATTACTTGCTGTCGTAATTGTATTGTTATGATCTCAGGCTGACGTGATGCAGACACACAAAGTACTTCTGTTAAGATACCGAAGCTCAGAGCCAGGCTAAGGGCACCAGTGGGCTTTAGTGAGGGAACAATTGAGTTAAACCAGCAGCACTTCCTGCTTGTCAAGGAGTAGTCAGCTGTCATTGTTATCTGCTGTCACCTGGTGGGGCTTAGCAATACTACATATGGTGAAATAGCAGCCTATAGGAACAAAGCCTTTCAAGTTCTCAACGCCCATCATAAAAACTCAGATACATATGTACCGTAGCTTAGTATGAGAGGAAAAATGTAAACATCATTGGTGTACTAAAGACATATTGTTCACATCATCCTGTATATGATGCTAGTATCTAATTTCTAGGCATCTGCTTTTTTTTGTTTTGTTTTTTGTTTGTAGACACTAAGGATAGACTTTGCCTCTCCACACCAAGTTACTCATGTATGCCAACCCTAACCTTATCCTTGTCTCTAACTCCCAACAATACACATTACGTTACTAAAACCCCTTTATCTATTGGTACTATTAAAAAAAAATACATACACGCACACATGCTTAATATATACCACTATCAAAGCATTTATATGAGATTATGACTATCAGCAATAGTGTAGCTATGATGGGGCGAGACGGACAACTGCCCTGGGTTCAGAATGTTGGGGGCATGAACAGACTGTCCCAATCTCTATTTAATGCAATACCATCTTTTAAAAGCCAGTATTGCATTTGTGGTCAATCCTGAGTACTGTAGCACTCTATGTGTGGTCTAAACTGTAGCAACTGCTTGCTACATTTTTTTTAACTAAAACCTAAGTGCTGTAGCCTCTATGCAGGCAGGGTATAAACTGTATTAACTGTTTTCTACAGTTTTAAAAAAAGATTGTTTAAAAGTAAACAAGAGCACCATAGCACTCTGTGCAGGCAGAGTATAAACTATAGTAACTGTTTGTTACATTTGTAGCAAGCAGTTTGCTGCAGTTTAAAAAGAAGACTTTTTTTATTAAAATAAGTTGAAGGAGGGTTGGGGACAGGGCAGAGACATGGGACTGAATAGCTGGGGCAGGAGGGAGGGTGTGTATCATGCATCTGGCCTCCTGTTTGGTGTGTTAGTAGAAGGAACATCCATTTTTTTTCACTTTAATGGGAGAGAGGGTATGGGGGTACAGAACTAACTGCAATAAGCCAATCCTTTTGATGCTTTTTTGTTTTGCTTGAAGAACTGAGTGGGTGAGGCACTGGTTCATAGTACTAGCCAGGGTGTTGGTTGAACCAGCTACGTTTCTGACTGTTGGTTGAAATCCAAAAGCATCAAGTCAGCTGAAGGAGGCTTGCACTTTGAAACAACTTAATTAAAAAAAAAAAAAAAAAAAAACAGTGAAAGAAATATAGATTTCAAAGTGAATAAAAAAGCTTCCATTTCTGATCTGTGAACCAAAACCCAACCACTCCTTTCAGACCACGTTTATCTGAATAGTGGTAGTGATATGGAAATGTTTTTATAAGGTATGATGTAGGGTAAGGATTAGGTGCAGGGGCAAGGTTATTGTTATGGTTAGCCTGCATTATAAATTAGAATCAAACACACACACACACACACACACACACACACACACACACACACACACACACACACACACACACACACAACTTCCCAATTCTAACTTTCTGCTTTTGACACCGGAAACTTTTGAAATAAAGTCCAACAGAGCACTTAACAGAACAGCCACACACATCACTGTGTTGACCAAAGGGCTATTCTACAGACTGTATGTATGTAATACTAACACTATTCAGACAAATCTAGGTTGAATGTAGTGGCAGGATTTTTGTTCACAGATTGCAAAAGGAAGCTGTTTCCCTTTGTGTTTTTCTTTTCTTTCATTGTCTTGCTTTTTTAGTTAGATTTTTTTTTTAATGCAAGCATCAGTCAACTGTTAATCAGCTGTGACTCAAAGCTTTTGCATGTTAACCAAAGGAAATAAACTCATGTATGTATGTATATATATATATATATATGTTTGTGTGTGTGTGTGTGTGTGTGTGTGTGTGTGTGTGTGTGTGTGTGTGTGTGTGTGTGTGAGAGAGAGAGAGAGAGAGTGTGTATCATGTATCATCATCAACCCCTTTTTTCCATTTTTTCCATGGGGTCAAGGTGTTGTGTCAATTGGAGCCATCTCTCTTGATTCAGTGCCACTCTCCTATATTCTTTAACTGTGATAACTTACTGTCTTCTCTCACACAATCCATCCATTTACTGGATGCTCTCATTTTGTCTTCTCTTCTTTCTGTCTATCTGCACATGTGCCTGAACCAACTGGAGCTACTCTGGCTTCTGCTCATGTCCTCATTTCTTTGTCTGCCCACAGTGTGTATCCTATCACCCATCTTAGGCACTTCAACTCCATCACTGCTAGCTTATTCAACTGTTCTACCCTTACTGTCCCGGTTTTTGTACCATACAGTAGTACTGGTTGCACCACTGTTTTGTGCACCTTACTTTTTAGCTGCTTTGGCATTTTTCTGTCATACAGAACCTCCTAACACTCTGTGCCAGATGGCTGCATCCCCTTCTGGTTCTGGCTCTGACCTCCTCATTCAGACTTCCCTTCTCTTCAAACAGCCTTCCCAGATATTTGAAGCTTTTAAACTACTCCATTATTTTCCCTTCTAGCTCAGTTCTCAGCTTCTTCTGATTTCCCCTATTTGCTGCCATTACAACTGTCGTATCTGTACTCACTTTCATCCCATGTGCCTTCAGGTTTGCATTTCTTTCCTTTTTCCTTTGCTGGCTGCATTCTTGCTCAGTCTGCTTGTAATGCCATAGTCTGTATATAGCGACTTTGTTGATCTTTCCTTATTTGACCTTTATGGTAGTGTACTCCATCACTAGTAAGAACAGCAGTTATCTTTGATCTGAACCCTGATGCAAGCTCACTCCTACTGGGAACCCTTCTATGAGCCCAAACATTGTTTGCACTTGAGTCATTGGGTCCTTGTAAATAGCCTGCACTAATTCTACCAAGATTGTGCTGCATCATGATTTGGATTCAAAGTGCTCATCTTCCACCTTACTTTCTACTACTGTACATATTCATTTATCAGTCACCAACCACCTCTGTAACTTTCATGCAGTGTGACAGGAGGAGTTTGATCCCTCTGTACTGCCCACAGCTGTGGATGTCCCCTTTGTTCTTGTACAGTGGCACTTGTATGCTTATTCTGCAGACGTCTGGGATACATCTTTCTTTCCATACTGCTATGAGTGCCCTCTGGAGCCATTTCTCCCCTACCTCACCCAACACCTTGATCATACCTGCTGTGACCTCATCTGAGCCTGCTGCTTTCCCTGACTTCATCTTCCTTAGCGCTGTTCTTACTTCTTCTTTGAATGTCTCCTCTTCTTTTTTCATCATAGGCTGTGTCTGGGGCAGTACAGCTTTTGTGGGCTTTTCTTCATTGAGAAGCTGCTAGAGGTACTCTTTCATCTGCATTTGATTTTCCGTGGGCTGGTGAACATGTTATTGCTGGTTCCCCTTATGAAGGGTGTATGACTATCTTCTTTATCTTTCTGTCTTTGCCTTGAAACCTAATAGAGATTCTTTGTGTCATCGGTGGAGTGCCTCTGATGCCTTGTTATTTGCTGTTGCAACTCTTCTCTTAGCCTTTTTGTTAGAAAATCACTGTTCTTTCATAGCCTGGTCTGTCTTTTCTATCTCCCATGTTTCCCTACACTCCTTCCTTCTTTTGATGACTTCCTGGACTTCTGCATTTCACCACTTAGCTTTGCTTATGTAAATTACATATATGTGTGTATATGTATGTGTAATAGTTATTGGATATTAGACTGCTTGCCACTAATGGCAGTGTCATAAGATACTGTACCGTTGTAGGTTGACTAAGAAAGTTCAGCTATACATAGGATGACAGTTAAAACACTACAGTCCCACAACAGCAGTACTACTTAGTAGTAGCAAAGTATAACAGAATAATCACTGAGAGTTTTACCCTATTTGTTTCAGAAAGCAACTAAGATTCCAAGCTGTATTCAATTGTTTTACCTTAACTAGTGTACTTCATGGTGGTCTCAAGTGTATAAAATGACCCTCTTTTATTTTAACCTCATAGGAAGACCTTACTTTGTTATCACAGTGTCATCACAGACAGAAAGCAGCTGCTGTCTGTTTACTGGTGCTTATGAGCTTACTACTTACAGCCTAATGGGAATGGAATAATCCTCAAAGGGTTTGACTTTAGTGCTTGCAAGACTGGGAAATAAACAAGTGTGCATGCTTAGGACAATGACCACATCTCTTCTCACTGGTATCCTTCTAACACCAGCTCCATTGTTTGCATGAACCATAAACACTACATGTGGAAATAATGTTTGTTTAGGTTTGGAGATGTGAACTGACTCCATTTGCACTAATTGAAAGAATAATTCTGTTTACTCAGAGAAGCTATGAGAGAATTCAAACAAATCCATTTTAATAAAATGGGAATATTTAATTCCAAAACTGAAAGTTGCCAATGCATAAACATATCAGATGGAATTTTACGCCACCTCTTCTGTGTGTCAGACTGCATTTAATGGTTGAATGGCTTTCTGCTCCAGATCTTGGCAACTTCGCACCAGAGGCCAGCATTGGGGATTACACTGACAGTAGATCAGTGGATCGAGTGGCATATAAATCAGTTAGTAGTTTTAGCTGAGTGCCAGCAACTTATCTGATTGGCACTGCTTTATATTTCAATCCTATTCATGTTTGCCACTTAATGGTTTGAAGTTATTGCTTCTGTTTATCTTCACTGAGTTCCATGAAAAGTTAATTTTATTTATTTTATCCAAATAGCAATGCTTTACTATTTCTCATATTTTATTATATTTTTCTGCCTTATGTCATTTGACAGGTCTATTAAGTGAATCTAGAAATACAGACTTATCAGACTGCAGTAAGGAAGAAAAGGTTGTGAAAACAAAGATTTTAATGACAGCTTAAGATAGGGTCGACCACCTAGTCAGCCCATTTTCCTATCTGTGGAATAAGCTTAAGTT
The DNA here is from genome assembly GCF_019279795.1 of Protopterus annectens. Lineage (NCBI taxonomy): Eukaryota > Metazoa > Chordata > Ceratodontiformes > Protopteridae > Protopterus > Protopterus annectens. The sequence continues at coordinate 1,594,036,761 of NC_056728.1, forward strand.
TTGACTTAATAAAGGGCTTGTTTTCCCTCCCCCATAAGAACTGCCTCATGCCTGCCCCATGCATTCCTGAATTCTGTCTCTCATTTGGACCCTACTGCCTCTTAAATATGACTGTTCCAATCATTCTGAAGCATGTAAACAGTATGCACATTCCAAAACAACCATACATATTTGATAGTAAAAATTTGTATCTAGGGAGCAATTATACTTCACTCTTTATATCGTTAAAACAAGAAATGGCATTAGCAAAAATAAATTCCTGCATCCACTGACACTTTTTAGACCCTGAAAAATTATGAACTAAAGCCCCCTTCCTTTTAGGACAGTTTATTAATAAGGTCTGTTAAGAACAGCATGATATGGAAAATGCTGCTGTTGACTAATGGAGAATTGTTTAGATCTCTAGGCCATGGTACTCTCTTAAGCAGCTACATTCTTTCTTTGTCCCCTAGGAAATTTGATTGTTCAGTTTGCATTCCTTTAACTTCCACCTAGTTACTCAAGGCACAAGAAAATGTCCTGGCTTAAAAAAGAATTACAAATAGAGGCAGGTTTATACTCTGTTGCAGGATAGGTAATTCTGAGCTAACACTTTTAGGCTGCAGATGTCTCAGTGCACACAGGGTGGGATGGTGGGATGGGAACTATTTGTGGGACCTAATCTCTCATTTTTTTTATGTTTGCTGGTCAAAGTTGGAGGTTAATGCCATGAAGACACTTGGAGGAGAAAACTGTAGAGCTTTTTTTATTTTAAAACAACACAAACAGTGACAGACATGGCCAAGGACCAAATGATTGACATGAGGGGCAATACTAAGGATTTAAATATACAGATAGATGACTATGGTACAATAAACTGAGTAAAACTTGTACACGGTTTTAAACATTTCATATTAGTGCTCAACTTACTTGTTTGGAAAAAGATAAAATGTTAAGAAAGATATGAAGGGTGAGATTGGGCATTTCAGACTACTTCATCTTGAAACTATATATATATATATATATATATATATATATATATATATATATATATATATATATACACACACACACACACACACACACACACACACACACACACACATATATATATATATATATATATATATATATATATATATATATATATATATATATATATATATATATATATATATATATATATATATATATATATATATATATATATATATATATATATATATATATATATATATTTTTTTTTTTTTTTTTTTTTTTGCAGGAGCTGCTACAGTGAGGTGAAGTGCAATCTCAAACTTCCTTAGGGGCTCCATCTCTCGATTTTCCTTTGGGTTTTACTCCAGAAGCCTTCACCATGACTAGGTATTGCCACAAGGCAGCGGGTTTTTAAATCAGAGTTTGCCTTCTGCTTGGTGCATGCCCTTTCCCAGGCTAATGAGTCTCACCTGCCTGAAGATGAGGGGGAACCTGCTGCTGGGCATCAGCATTTTCCTCTAATTCACGTGACCAGACCTGTACCCTGGAAAGGACACTCCAACTTCACTTTGTGAGGGTGACACAAAAGTAGCAGTTACCAGTAATAAGCCCTTGCACTCAACTGGCATAGAGTGAGGTTCCAGGAGTTGCTTCTGATGGTGGGAGAGAGCCTTTGATCTCATTGGGCAGCTACCAACCGCCTTAAACTGGGCATCACCCTGCCAAATAAGTGCTGCTTTGCCATAGCCCACTTGTGGGACTTAGGGAACCCCCAACAGGTGGATTGTTAACCATACACCTGACAAAACAAAAAAAGCAACAAAATAACATAGCCTTGACTCTAGGCCTTACAGAAGATCTACAGAACATCATTGATGCTTGGAAGACAATAGTCATTAACGAGTTGAGCAGATTGCAGATGGCATTGTGGCTGTCCAGAAAACAAGGCTGGCATGTATTAGATATCTCAGAGAGAACCATTTACTTTTTTATGGCATGGGAAGCTTCCAGTGGAGACCAGGGAACATGGTACTAGTTTTGCAATCAGAAACAACCTCACTGGCTCAGTCATACTACCAAATATGAAAAATGAGAGACTGCTGAAAATTCAGCTGCAAACACCAGTGCCCATGGTCAACATCTTCATCATCTATCCACCTACTTTAATTTCTACCCAAGAAGCCAAGGACAAATTCTATGATGAACTTAGTACTGCCATCAGTGAGGTCCCTTCCCATGTACCATTATTCATGCTTGGAGATTTTAATGCTAGAGTTGGCAATGACGATCATAGTGGGCCATCTTGTCTGGGACAGTTTGGAATGGGAAAGATGAATAAAAATGGACAGCGTCTCCTTCACATTTGTTCCCAGTATGACCTCTTCATAAAAAACAGATAGATCAAAGACCAGGGTGCTTAGGAGGTGTCTAAGGGAGTTCCTGCTCACTGATGACTCAGCTATTATAGCTCATACTAAGCAAGAACTTCAGTCACTCATGACCTGCTTTGCGGATGCGTGTATGGAATTTGGCCTCACAATCAGCTTAGAGGGGACCCAAGTGATGGGACAAAATGTGGGCAATAAGCCATCAATCATGGTGAGCAGCTATGAGCTGGAGGTTGTCCATGAGTTCCTGTACAAAGGCTCTACAATTTCTGACAACTTGTTGTTTGATAGTGAGATCAGCAGGCACATTTGAGAAGCTGCCACAATATTTTCCAAGCTGACAAAGAGAGTATGGGCTAATAATAAGCTGACTGTGCACACCAAGGTGCAAGTTGGCCTGTGTTTTGAGAACATTACTGTATGCCAGTGAAACATGGACTCTGTGCTCAAAACAGGAGTAGCGGCTCAATGTATTCCATATGCACTGCCTTAGGCACATACTTGGTATCTCATGCCAGGACAAGAGCCCTAACAGCACAGTGCTTAGAGGACAGGCAATACCTCCATGTTCACCCTCCTGAAGCAGGGATGTATGCATTGATTGGGTCATGTCTCATGCTTGACAGATACAGATAGCCAAATACAAAAAATAACTCATTTTTGGAGAGCTGGAGTCTACAAAAAGGCCAAAAGGATGATTCAAACTGTGCTACAAGGATATATGCAAGTATGACCTCAGAGCTTTCTCCATCAGTGTGAACAACTGGTATTCTCTCACTTCAGACAAGATTGCCTGGAAACAGGAAGTGAAGGAAGCTCTCACTATATATGAAGCCATGTTGGCAGGGAGAGAGGAGGATAACAGAGCCCTCAGGAAGATCCATGCCCATGATACTAGAACAACATCTGCCTGTTGCTGCCCAGAGTGAGGAAAGGAATGCCACTCCCAGATTGGATTGATTGGATTGCACAGCCAAATAAGACTCTGCTAGAATTAATCCAGTAGAGGTGCAAACTCATAATCCTTTGGAATCGAAGGATGCCTTACATATAAAAACTGAAATAATTTGTATTTTCTCCGTATATTTACATTTTATGTAAGGCTAATGCTAAAGAATCAATCTATGAGTTTCTTATTATATTTTAATTTCTTGCTTCCCAAAATGGCCATCATGGCAGCCACATTGATGTGATTTTGCATTTCAATCTCTTTGTCTTTTTCTTAGAATGCAGTTTATTCTTATAATATGACACAGCCTAGACAACATAAATGATAGTATTTCCTTTAAGTTACCTACAGTGATAGTGTTGTGAGATCCTGGACTCTTTGAGAGTTTTCTGAAAACAGTGTCTGTATTTCTTTTTAACTGAATTGCTCTTATCAACGTTTACTGTAAGCTAATAAAACATCTTTAGTGGTCAATTTATATGTATATAGTTTTTCAATACAAAAGATGTGAAAAAATGTTTTTAAGGGTTCAAAACTGTAGCTCTTAAAAAATCCAGTCCTACCCCACACTTTTGTTAAGAGAGGAAACTGTAAACTTTGCTCTGTGACTAAGTTACTTCAAAAAAGTAATAGGGCAAATGAACATGAAGTGCAATTTTAGACACTGTTCTCAGTTTTGTAGTTATATGGATTAAAGCACAACTTTCCTGGCCAAAAATGAAAGTGCTTACCAGTTTGTTTATGTTGTATTTTAGGATATGTTATCCTTGTTCTTCATGCAAAATCTATATTAACAGCTAAAGTAAAACTCTTTTCCAAAGTGTTAGCCATTGTATAAATTTGTATAGCACTTTCTTAACTTTGGCAAGACACTGTCTCGCATGTTAAATTGCAGGTAATGACCATTAGTGAAAACTACATAAAATCTTCTGTCTAGCCCACATCATGCTGGCTGAGACAAATTTTTTTCTGACACAAAGAAAGATTTGTGTAGGAAAGAATAGAAGATCTTTCATAATTTGTTACATGGAATCAAGTTGCAGTGAAAAGTAGTGAAGGGTATCTAGGTGATATTATATGCAGAAAAATTAACTCTGAGATAAGGTTAACTACAATGAGGGAATGTTTCCTTTAAGTCTACAGTTCAAGTTAGAAAATGATAAAGGCATGATCATATTTTAGTTTGGACAAAAATGTATGGACATGAGTAACACTACTACATGGAAGGCCAACCAATGCATTTTAGGAAGGCACACTGGGATCATAATTTCAGTATGCTGGAAGGTGGACTATGAAGACTGGACAATAGAGAACAGTGAGGGGAAGAGGTTCTTTTAGACCATGGAGTCAGTCCTATAATATGATCCAAACTTCCATTTAGTTTCAGTGATAGTCCTGTGAGATATTGACCTCTTATGTAGTCTTATGAAAGTAAGTTAAACAGGTGGTTTCAGTCACCATCTTTATTTAATGTGCTTTCAAGGCTTTGTCCTTCATGGTAATGTAGTGAGAGTTGTAGTTTTGTGCTACAGGGATAGACATATGGCAGCATACATACCTCTCAACTGTCCAGATATTTGGCTCACATTTTTGGTCTGTTCCTCGTGAAATTTGTGGCTTTCTGGCAAATCATTGAGGATTTAAGTCACTAAATAATGGCATACATTTGAGTTTCAGACTTGCTTGCACAAAACCTATCATTCTATTAACTTTCTAAGTTTATAAGAGCGATAATAAAAATCTGTCCCTCATTGGGGGTCTTTGCTCCCCATTATTTTTGGTTTTCTGCAGATTTCTTGGCCTTAGAAGTTGAGAAGTATGAAGTGTGAATATTGGCTTTAAGTGATGGTCACAGCTGATGTGACACCCTGGCCCATGAAAAAATGGGAAAAGGGGGTTGATGATGATGACAATATAGTTTTGTGTATATTTTAGTGTTACTGATATTTGTGAGGAGCTGAATATGTCTAAGTGTAGTTACTGCCTTTTTATATTTCTGATGTTAGCAATATCTTTTGTCCTTGTAGTGGCAGCATTCCTTTGTTTATGCACTCTGCAAAATAGTATTATTATATTGGCTCATATAGTGCATCAGAATATGAATAGTAATTTTGCTTTATTGGATAGTGAGAGTTAATTACAGGACTGAGGGAATACACCTTATTGTATTAGTACAATTGTTCAGCTGTTCATTTCTATCAGTAGTGTGGCACTACATCCTTAGATTGTTCCATTGAGTGTTGCACAATGCTGCAGTGTTACTGCCTACAAGAGCATGGTTCTCCTATTCAACTCCTCATTGTGTTACCTTTTGTGTGGAGTCTGCATGTCCTACCTGTTTCAAAAGGAGATGTTCTTTGGGGTTTCCTGTTTCTTCCCATATTCTAAATGCTTTTCATCAGGTTGAAATGGCAACCCCCCAAATGGCCCATAGACAGGTGGTATGTATGTGTGTGTGTGTGTGTGTGTGTGTGTGTGTGTGTGTGTGTGTGTGTGTGTGTGTGAGTGAGTGTGTGTGTGTGTGTACATGTCTGCATGCATGTATATGTGTTGTGAATGTGTGTGTGTGTGTGTGTGTGTGTGTGTGTGTGTGTGTGTGTGTGTATACCTGTCAACTTGTTAGAGCAAGAAATCTGGACAAAGCCATAAATAAAAGCAGAACAAAGGCCCAAAAATAGGGACAATTTTTAAATATTGCCCTTACAAATTTAGAAACTTGATAGAATAACACATTTTGTATTAGCATGTTTTTTCTGAAGGATATGAAGTCTGAAACTCAAATGTCTGTCATTATTTTCTAACTTCAATCTTTAATGATTTACCACTGATTTGCCAGAAAACCATAAATTTATGAAAAACAGACCAGAAATATGAGGCCAAAATCCTGACATTCTGCGAAATTCAGTACAGTTGAGAGGTGTGCGTGTGTGTGTGTGTGTGTGTGTGTGTGTGTCTGTGTCTGTGTGTGTGTGTGTGTGTGTGTGTGTGTGTGTGTGTGTGTGTGTGTGTGTGTGCGCATGCGTGCTCAGAGACCACTTGCATATTAAACATTATCTGTAAATCTGTACATTTTGTAACCTCTGTTTTGGATTTTTTCTTTTCTCAGCATTGTAAGAACTGATTCAGCACTGTTATCCTGATTTATTTGATTATCTTCATCAGGCTAAGGCTGAAAATAGTACCTCTGGGTTGGTGTTCTACCCTGGTTAACAGTAAAAAATAAAATAAAAAAGTGTGTGTATTTGTGTGAGTGTGAGTGTATGTGTCTGTTCACATTTTACAACAGACTGGCATCCTGTTTAAGAATAGTTCTTTGTCATACTCAGACCTCTCAATTGTCCCTATTTTGGGGGAATGTTCCTATTTTCAGGTCTGATTTACCCCTGCACAGGATGTCCCTATTTTGGAGGTATGTCCCTGTTTTCAAGCTTGATTTGCTGCTTCACCCAATTTTCTGAATCCCCACCCAATCACTTCTGATTTTTGAAGCTGTCCAGTACACAGTAAACCACACTACATGACCAACATACTAGCGACAATAATATTTTAAAGAAAGATGACACTCATCTTACATCTCCCTTTTTTGGAGCACGAGTAAATGACCTTGTGTGGTCGAATTAAAGTTTACAGATTTTACAGGTAATGGAAAAGACTGAAAACATGACTGATTTTCTTTTTCTTTTTTTTAAACACCTTTACTGAATTATCACTTGTGTCATAGGCAAATGTACGTTTATATAAAAGTAATCAAACCATATTAACAGGTTCACATTTACAAACATTGTGTGTCACATGTATTGTTTTATGCCATATAATAAAAGCAACATTACATAAATTGTCCAGTTTCTGGCTTCTCTTAAACCTCATTCCTCTTCCAAAACATTTTTCTGCATGTATTGTTGCTGCAATTTTCATTTTTTTCCTATGTAATTTACTCCTACTGTTTTCTGAAGGTCATACTTCTTCTTTTATTTCTCATATAATTTACTACTATAGGTATAGCTGGTTTAGACTCTGATTTCTATTTTCTAGCAATTGCTTTTTCGGCAGCCACCAGAATAAAACTTAACAAGGCCTTACTATGTGTAGACAATTCAGATCCTGAATCCTAGCTCAGAAAAATCATTTCCTTTAGTTACAGTCATTTGCTCACCCAGTATTCTTGGCAGAGTACTTTGCAGGGAATTTTTAAAGTCTTCCAATTCATTACACTCTGAAAACCTAAGCTCCCAGGTACCGCTTTCTTTCGCATTACACCTCCGACCTTTATCATCTACCTGAGGAAAAATTCTTTGGAGTCTGCTTGGGGTATTAATGTATCAATGCAAACACTTCCAGGCAAAAATTGTAAATCTTCCAGATTTTGTTGCTTGTTTGGGAGCTATACCAATGTCCTCCCATTGTTTCTTTGTGAATTGCTTATCCAATTTCTTTTCCCAATCTTTTCTGACCTCCTCTATTGATTCTTATAGTTATCATGGAATAATTTATATGCCCTACTAATTATCCCTTTTTTAACAATAGCTTCTATTTGAGATTCAATTAAAAAACAAAATAGTGCGAGTCGTTCACTTAGGATTTCCCTATCCCTTTCTCTTTGGCTGTACTATGATATCAATCCCTGATATGGAAGGTGATCACTAGCCTGCAGTCCAAATATCTTCTTGAACGTTTCCTATTCTGTTACCTTTCCCTGTCAGATTATTTGTTCCCAATACCTTAGTTCCTGTGCCAGCTTCCTCCAATAAATTCCAGCCCCCTCTTACCTATTCTGTGTACCCCTAATTGCAGTCATCCCTATTGGCAGAATCCCCTTTTTCTATTCTCACATTAGCTTAGTTCTTAGTATACTTTCTGATACTTTATGAATATAATATTTTCTTTCTTTAATTTCTCCAAATCTTTTAGGTTTTTAATACCATGACAGGAATGGACCCCATTCCGAAGTCAAAGTATGATTAAAGTTCATGAAATTAGTATAGATTCAATCTTTGACGTTAGCCAGAAGTGATCTTCACAGCACTTGCAATGTGCCCAGTAATGACTCCTTCTGCAATTTGTACAGAGTTACATACATAGGTAACATATCTAAATATGATTGTATATTCTTTCTTATAAGACCCATTGTTCCTGCTACTATTGGAACTATTTCCACATACAAATCCTGATATTTTATGACTTTGTGTCTTTCTACATGCAAGACACTGTAGTCACTGGGTGTAGCAATTTCAATGATCAGTGCTACTTTTGCCTTCTTTTCATGGATCACTATAACTGTTTTTCTCGTATCTATCTTTTGAACTGTTGGTAATGGGTGATCCTATGTTATGTAGACTTCCTCATTTTCTATGATGCTTTGTGGCTCATGTTTCCAGTGTTTTTCAGCTACTTCAGTATTATAATGTTTGCACAATCCCCAGTGCAGCAGTCTTGCCACATTATTATGCCTTTCAGTATACAATCCTTTTGCCATTAGTATACCAGCAACAAGGTGTGCGACTGTTTCTAATTCTGTTTTACAAAACCTACATTTGTCTGTTTCTCCCACATGTTCAATGGATTTTGTAAACCAATGTGTATGTAGACCACTATCTTGGGCCTCCAATATTAACCCTTCATCTTTTGGTTTGAATTTGCCTCTCCTTAACCATTCTTGAATTAAATCCTGATCAACACGAGGATGTTCTTCATGTTTCACTGTGGGTTATCCCTGCTGTGGTATCCCTCAGCTGGCCTGAATACCAGATTCAATGTTTTTCTGCGTCGGCTGCTGTAGCTTGTTGACTGACTTGAGGTCGTCAGTGCTATAAAGCAAGGCAGCTGATGCCATTACATCAGTCTTTCTTGCTGTGGAGCCCATAGCAGAAGCAGTTTGCAAGTGTGCTGGTCGGTTGCTACCAGAGCTCGAATTACAGCTGAAAATGTCTAAAGCTAAGTACCCCATTGGGGATCCTTTTTCTTGTACTAATCGATGTCCGAAAAAGTTAACAATTGTCTCACCTGTGGAAAGCAGATCCCATATTGAGACCTCCATTCATACTGCATCACTTGTTTAGGCCCAGACCACGACGTCTCCCATTGCCGGTTCTGTGCCCTCTTTAACGCAAGAACCATTCATCGTAGAGCTCTTATTGTAGACAGGTATTTTTGTTTTCTGTCTTCGCATTTCGAAATGGTGTCCATCAGCCAACAATCTGTAGACATTCTGAAAAAACGTAGAGATAAAGATAGAGACAGGCCACACAAGGCTAAGCCTTCTGACGACGCTACCGCTAAGCAGGTCCTCTGTCCTCCAGAATTCAGTGAGGTGCTTTTGCCGCCCCCTGATGCCCGATATGATATCTACGCAGGCCTCTTCTGAGACCTTTTCAGAGTCCGGTATGCCACAGAAATCTTCTTTGTTTTCCGAGCCTTTGGTTGTCTCTCCTTCAGTTGGGTCCGGAGTCGTGACACAGGCACCGGCTTCCGAGGAGGCCTTTCGCACTACCGATTCTAGGCAAAAAATGGCGTCTTCTCATCTGACTACTGTCTTTCTCAGACCAATGGATACTCTTAGGCCTAGAAGCCAGGCCACTCCTAGAAAATCTACCTCTAGCCACCATCTTACTCCTGCTCCAGCACCCCAAGCCCAAATGCTTAAGATGGCAGAGGATCTTTTTTCCCTTATCAGGAGTAGTCAGGCCACAACTTCTGAAAGGAAAAGACATACTTCTCCTGAGTTAATGATAGAGCAGGATTCTGAGGAATCTGATTATTCAGATTTTGAAGAGGAACAACAAATTCTGACTGCTATGAGAATTCCGATGCAGAGGAATCCATTCCTTCTGCCTCTCCACCAGAATACCTTTCCTTTGGAGAAACCCTTCACACCCTCAGGGAATATTTCCACTAGGAATCTCAGGACTTCCCTCAGTCTAACAAAAGACGAAGAGGGTTTCTAGACCTGCCCCAGCACAGATCCCTAGCCACCCCCCCATCTTAGAAGTGGTCAATTATGTTTTCCATGAATCCAGCTTAGGCCCTGATGCCCTCCCACCCGCTCACAATAAACCTGGCAGGTATTACAGAGTACCAGATTCTCACAAATACCTGTACAGAAATCCTGCTACAGACCTGGAGGTCATTACACAGGGATCTAAAGGAGCTAAGGCTAGTTCTGCTAAGAATCCTATTCCTTCTGACAAGGATTCCAGAGCTCTGGAGAGATGGGGTAAAAAAGTATACACCTCTGCAACCTTTGCTATCAGAGCACTCAACTGTCAGTTACATATGTTAAAAAATCAACAACACACTTTGGAATTATTAAAGCAAAAGATTTCTACCTTTCCTGACTGTGCCAATTCGAAAGAATTAGCAGATTTACTGCACTCTACTTGTGGTCAAACACTCATTACACTGTAGATATGATGCCCTGGAAGCCTCAAGCAGGGCAGCAGTGTCAGTATCTGTCATTAGGAGACATGCATGGTTGAAGGAACAACCTCTCCCTGATCATGTCAAATCTAAATTAATTGATGCACCCTTGGATAAGGACCACTTGTTTGGAGTAAAAGCAGAAGAGGTGCTTATAGAGATGAAAGACAAAGCAAAATCTATGCAAACAGTAAAAGATTTCTTTCAGGTTCAACCTTCTAGGCTCAGCAGGAACTTTCCCTCTAAGCACTGGTCCTTTCCCACACCTAGCAGACAGGGGCAAGGTAAGTCCCGCAGGGACAGACCACCCAGGCCCCTATTCCAGGGACAACAGAAAACAAAACAGTGGACCACTTCCTCCCCAAAGGCAGGGAGTTCTAAGCCATCCTTCTATGGCAAAAACTCTCAATGACTCCCTCTCCCTCTCTGCCCTCCTTTCACTCACCAAAAGCTAGGAGGAAGGCTCTCCCTCTGCAAAGAAAATTGGCTTTCTATAACAAAGGACGAATGGGTCTTAAAGATAATTTTTCAGGGATACAAATTCTCTTTCAATGAACTCCCAATTCCAAGAGGGTACCCAGACTTACCTCCAAATCAGTGGGCAGAGGCATTGAAACAAGTCCAAACTGTCATATCCCAGAGGGCAGTAGAATCCATTCCCACAGATCAAACAGGCAAATGGTTTTATTCCAGAATATTCCTTGTCCCCAGCCAAGAAGGCACTTGGTGCCCCATCCTGGATCAATCCATTCTGAACACCTCCCTGGTGGTCCCCAAATTCAAAATGCTAAGTTTGCAGTAGCTGCTGCCTATGTTGACAAAAAATGCCTGGTTAGTGACCCTAGACCTAAAAGATGCCTGCCTCCATATCCCCATAAGGGAATCCTGCAGGAAATTCCCGAGCTTTGGAGCAAGCTCACAACAGTTTCAGTTCTTTGCACTACCCTTTGGCTTATCTACTGCTTACAGATTATTCACCAAATGATTAGCCCCGGCCATAGCATTTTTCAGACAGAAAAATATACAGATTTACCCTTATCTGGACAACTGCATCATTCAGGCAGAGTGCAAAGAAAAGCTGCTCCAGGACCTCCTCTTTGTGAAAACCCACCTAACTTCCTTAGGGTTCACCATCAACGAGAAGAAATCAAAACAAAGACCCTCCAGGAGGATCTTTTTCTTGGGAGCTCTGCTGGACACAGCATCCCAAATGGCCTTCCTGCCCCAGAAAAGCAGAGCTTCCTGCCTCTCTGCTTTACCCAGCTGGCTTCTAGAAGTCACCTCATGGCGAGGAAGTTCCTGCAAGCCTTGGGGTACATGGCATCTTGCATCCTTCTAATTCCTCTGGTCAGGCTTCACATGAGAAAACTTCAGTGGTTTCTAAAGAACCTTTGATGTCAGTGCTCTCAGCCGCTAGAGACCTCTTTCCCTCTGATCCCCTGTATAAGGGCCAAGTTTCTCTGGTGGGCAGGGGCCTGTGCCAAGAACAAGGTTCTTCCCTTTATCCTCCACCCTACTAGGCAGACCATCACCACTGATGCCTCAGACATTGCTTGGGGCACTCACCTAGCAGGCAGGTGCACCCAAGGTCTTTGGGATGCCCAGCACATTCCCTTACACATCAACCAGAAGGAAATGATGGAAGTACAAAAGGCTCTGACATCCTTCAAACCCCATCTCAGGCCAGGGGTTCTCCCTATCAAAATAGACAACACCACAGTCATGTGGTACACCAACAAACAGGGAGGGACCCAGTCTTACCTTCTGTGCAGGCCAGCCATGAACCTCTGGCTGGCAGCCTCCTCCATGGGATTACACCTAATTGCCCTATACCTACCAGGGATCAACAACATCCTGGCAGACCACTTAATCAGAAACTTTCTGGAGCCCCATGAATGGCAGCTCCACAGAAATATCTTTTTGCAAGTCACTCAGGAGTGGAGAACTCCAGAGGTGGCTATCTTTGCTTCGCACCTCAAGCACCAGCTAAGAAAATTCTGTACCTGGGAGTATCACCACCTACCGTGGGAGGTGGATGCCTTGACCTTCCCCTGGAACTCCATCTTTGTGTACGTATTCCCTCCTCTGCCTCTTATTCCCAAGGTACTGATCAAGATAAGGGAGGAGAGATCAAAGGACATCCTCATTGCTCCAGATTGGCCCAGACAGCATTGGTACCCCTTGCTGCACAGCCTGATATCACAGCCTCCCAGGCAGCTTCCCATGATCTCAGACCTCTTGACTCGGGGGAGTGGGGTGGGAATGCTGCATCCAGTCTTGCAGACTCTCAAACTGTCAGCATGGCTAATACTCTAAAAGCAAACAAGGGGCCCCTGTTAAGCAAACAGGTCCTTGACATTATCACAGAGGCCAGAAGGACTAGCACCAGAAAATCTTACGCAGTAGAATGGAAAATATTCTGCTCCTGGAGCCAGTCTAAAGGGGTCAGTTCTTCACAACCTTCCATCCCTCATATCCTGGACTATCTAGCGGAGTTACTCAATAGTGGCCTCTCCTTCTCTTCTATTAAAATCCATGCCTCTGCCATTTCATCTCATTTTGATACAGACCAGCCCCTGTTCTCACATCCTTTGATTAAACAATTCCTCAGAGGGGCTTCTAATATCAGACTTCCCAGAAGGCCACCCATGCTACCCTGGGACCTGAATTATGTTATGGAAAAACTAACCTTACCACCCTTCAAACCTGCTGCCTCAGCAGATCTGAAATACCTCTCCTGGAAGATTGCTTTCCTACTAGCTATCACCTCAGCCAGAAGGGTTTCGGAACTTCAGGCACTGATGGTCATTGAGCCCTTCATCATTTTCCATGCAGACAGGGTTTCCCTAGGATTAACCCCTCCTTTATGCCCAAGGTGGTATCTAATGTGACTCTCAAGCAGGTCATTCATCTACCCACCTTCTTCCTTAACCCTCAAAACAAGGGGGAAATAATTCTGCACTCACTAGATGTGCACAGACAGCTCAGATACTACCTGGACCATACTAAACCCTTCAGGAAAACAGACCAACTTCTTGTCAGCTTTGCCCCAGGGGCAAAGGGGAAGCCTATTTCCAAGCAAACCATTTATTTATTTATTTATTATTTATTTCCAGTTTGATTACCAGGGAAGTCCACTGGGCCAAGAGAGCCCATTTTCAGTGGAGGCCCAGGGAGAAAAGCTCCATGAAACAGATTACAGTAAAGATAACAGTCCAATAAAAATAAATAAAAGTACAAGTACAAATACATATCAAATAATACAAAGTGTGAGCAATATTGCCCATAGTAGAAAAATATCATGCAGATACATTTTAACTACAACCCCAATCTTCATTTGGATTTGGACAGAAAGATAAAGCAGGTAGTTAGGACTCAAGGTCGGGACGGGTGGCCTCTCATTCACATCAGTCTGTAGGATAAATAGTAAAGGACCCTTGCCCACATCTGCTGCTTCTTTCCCATGGTGTCTTTTGGCAAAAGGTGTTTCAAATGGATATCACACTGTATCCATTTCTGCTACAGATTACATGGGAAACCACCTCCTAAGTCTATTCATACCCATTCCACTAGGGCAGCCTCCACTTCCACACAATCCTCAGAGGAGTTCCAACCAGGGACATCTTGGAAGCTACCACCTGGACCTATTTCCATACCTTTACAAAGCATTACCACCTACCTCTTTTCTCTAATGCTAGGGCAGGGTTTGTCTCTGCAGTTCTGCAGGGCATGCTTACCCATGCCTAGGTCTCTAACTAATCCTTCCACCCCTCTCCTCAGCTTTGCGAATCCTCCCACAGGTGATGACTGCAACAGTGAAACATGAAGAACATAGTACAGTTGTGTGCACTTACCATAAAGGTAGATGTTTGAGTGTATTCATTGTTGCAGTCCTGGTTTCCTTCCCTCCTTCCCCCTTATATCCTCTTTCCTTAGGGAGGCATAAGCTTCTTATGGTGGCTTTTAGCCACCAGGACCACTTTGCCATATTTCCTTGGGCTTCTGACTGGTTAGGGCAAGAAAAACTGATGTAATGGCATCTTGCTTTATAGCACTGATGACCTGACGTCAGTCAACAAGTGACAGCAGCTGACATAGAAAAACATTGACTCTGGTATTCGGGCCAGCCAAGGGCTACCACAGCAGAGATAACCCACAGGTGATGAATGCAATGGTGAATACACTCAAACATCTACATTTATGGTAAGTGTACACAACTGTACTTTCTTCCAGGATCTTTCTATACTTACAACTATTTTTACGCATTTTCCACATTTCTTGCATTCACATCTGATCCTTCACCTTATATTCTTTATTTTGTTTTTTTTTTGGCACATTCAGTTGTTGTCTGATTATTACCTGCTCCTGGTTTGATTTCCATTCCCGCTTGACACCGATATACTTCTGCTAGACTAAGAAGGGAAGTCTTCTTAGATTTATTCTCCTCATGTTTCAAAACTTTCACTATGTTTGGGTCTTGTGAGGTCAGCAGATGTGCATGCAGTCCCATGATTGCAGGTCTATACATGTAATCAGTTTTGAGGAGGCCCATACCTCTTTCAGAACGGGGAACATATAATCTTGGTATGCACTGATTTTTATAAATCATTTGGTGAGCATGAAGCATCCTTCTTGTTTTCCTGTCTAATCTATCCAACACCTTTTGGGGCCAGTCAGTTACTCCAAAACTATAAGTTAGGACAGGAAGAGCAAACTGGTTTATAGCTTGAATTTTTTTCCTAGATGTCAATGCTGTTTTCAGGATTGATTTAAGTCTTCTAAAATATTCCTTACTAAGTTTTATTTACATTTGTTCATGTTTTATTGTTGATCCTTCATAGGTTCATAGGTAGGTACTAGGCTATCTGCCCGAGGGCATTTATAAACCTAGCCAGAGTGTGTCGGCTTTCGCCGCCCCATTGATTAATTAACTGATCCTCTGTCAAGCAGAGCCAATGAAGTGATCCCAGGGGTGCATTTTCTGCTACCCATCCACTCGTCAAGGTTTCTCTTGAAGAGTGTTAGGGAGGGGCTCTGCCTGATGTAATTTGGAATTTTGTTCCAAAGCATGGGGAGTCTCTGTGATAGGAATTTATCCCTCCAGCATGTTCTATTTATTGCTGTGGTGAGGTTTAGCTCACTAGAGCGTGTGGCTCGCAGTGACTTGGATTTCTTTAGGTGGAGCATGTCCATCAATTCTGAGTTGTACATGACTTTGTACTTCAGGCAGAGATCACCTCTGAGTAAGCAATATGCCACTGAGTACAGCCGGAGTTTTTTCAGTCGAGCTGCATAGGACATATGTTTGAGACCAGTAATCCTATTGGTGAGGTACTTTTGTGGTCTTTCCAGCTGTTGGAAGTGTCTTGTGAAGTACATCCCAAATGGGGCATTGTACTCTATGATGGGTCTAATGAGTGACGAGTAGAGGGGCACTATAACCTCTTTATTTCTAGATGCGAACCCTTTAGTAATTAGATGGGCCACATAGAATGATTTCCTAACTACTATGGCAACATGATTGTCAAAGGCGAGATTACTATCTACCTGGGTCCCCAGATCTCTTATTATCTCTTCTGTATTAAGGTGCTGCCACCTATGTGGTAATTCGTGGGTGTTTTGTTTTTCCCAAACGGGATGACTATGCATTTTTTGACATTTAACTTGAGGCCATGACTTTGACAGCAGGTGTCCGTCTCAGTAAGGCCCTTTTGGAGGATGTCCATGTCAGCCGGAAAGTCAATTATGGCTCCCAGTTTGCGGTCATCGGCGAACTTGGTTAGCCATAGTCCTCTTGTGTTTGCCTGTACTGAATTAAATATTTATACATTCCTTCTTTCTCAGGTTCTTTTACATCACATTCTTGTCCCAAACTGATGTTTTCTTGGTGCTGCAGCTTTCCTGCTTTAAAGGTTGCTTTTGCACATTTATCAAGACCAAATGACATTCTTATATCATCTGAAAAAGTTTTGACTACTTGCAGTTGTGCTTCCTTTTCCTCATCTGATGAGCTGTACAGTTTTAAATCATTGACAAAGAGAAGATGAGAAGTCTTTACACTTTGTTGCTTTCTGGGAGCCAAATTATAGCCATGACCTAATCTGTTAAGCAGACAGTTTAATTAATGGGTTATGGGCAAGGCAAAAGGGCAACAGTGACAGAGTCACTCTGGAATATCTCCCTTAGGATTTTTATCCCTGGAATAATAATTTGCCCTTTATCATGGCTTAACTGCAAAGTGGTTTGACACTGTTTCATTGTTGCTGTGATGTAGTTTATCAGTCTAGGGTGTAGCTTATATATTTTTAAGCACTCTGTTATTCGTGAATATGGGATACTATCATGCTTTATTGTAGTCAATCCATGCCATACTTAGATTCTTCCCCTTTTTACAGTTCTCCATTATGGCTTTATTAAACAACAAATAATGACTTTCTTTTATTGGCTTGTTGTTCTGTTGCCATAGTTGAGTTTTCTTCTTAATGACTATAAACTCTGTCAGCATCAGTTCCAGTCTATAGTTTATATGTCGTCGGAAGGCAAGTTACTGGTCTATAATTTTTAGGTTAGCTTGTAGGGTCACTGTTAAGTAGGAACATTGTTTTTCCTGTTGTTAGCCAGGTTGGTATCTGTTTTGGGGGCACATATAAATGGTTCTTAGTCATGGCAAAATCTTCATGCAAAGATGTTAATACTTTTAACCAGAAGTTAGGTAGTGCATCTGGGCCTTGGGTTTTCCAATTAGAGGCTTTTCTTAATTTTGTTTCAATCTCTCTGGCTGTTATTTCATCCCATTTCATATCCTGTACCTTTGAACTTCTTATTCTTTCTTTTACTTCTTCTATCCATTTAGGATCTTTGTTATGTTCCACAGGATCTTCATAAATACTTTTCCAAAATGTATCTAGTTCTTCGTTTTTGGTGGTCTTTCAATTCCTTTTACCTTGTTTACCCATTCTCTATAAAACTTTTTTGGGTAATCAATAAATTGTTTATTTTGTATTTTTCTTTATGTTTACCTGCGCATCTTCTAAGTTTTTCTGCCTGTGCATATATTTTTAGTTGATTATTTGCGGTAGTGCCTGATAAATCCTGCTCTGATAATACTGTACATTACTTTTATCACATCTATCTTTCTGAGTATTTTGGCTGATCTGCTCCCTCTTCTATACTCTTCTAACAGTGACACTTCTTGTCTTAATTGCTTTATAGTTTTCTTTACTTGATGCTTCCATGATGGTGTTCGATTTCTCCCCTTCCTTTATCTTACTACCCTGTGTTCTTGTGGTAGAATTGTATCTATTATTAATATCCTGTTTACTTCTGTTATATTGCATGAATCTCGATGGACAATCCTAATTACTGTGTTCATAATATTCTGTATGACTTGTTATTTTCCGTAAGGATCTGCGTCCAAAATTCCACTCATTCCCTATTTCTTGAATTACCCCCTGGTTCATCATCATCCTTTTCCACTTTGAATTTTAGCTTTCTGCTTCTGTTATGTATAAGAGACTTAACTGTGGAGCTCTAAAATATCCCTTCAAATCAGGTAATCCTAAACATCCTTGTTCTATTGGGAGTATCAGTTTATGCAGCTTGACTCTTCCCCTCTTCCCCACCCAGATAAAATTCTTCAACTCTTTATTAATCACTATCCACAATGTCTCCTCTGGTTGATAAAAATATACCTGACCTGGGTATAAAACTAAAAGAAGTAAAAATATTTTTGTTGCTTGTATGTTGCTATTGATATACATAGGCAATAGCTTCCAGTTTTTCTGTTATCTTTTGTTTAGTCTCTTCCCACATATCCTTAGCTGTCATAACAGAATCTTTTTGAATCTATACTCATAAATACTTCATTTTATTAAGTTCTCATAAGTATGGGTATTGCTGAAACAATTCATGTGTGGGTACATAGTTCACAGCTGTAACTTATGTTTTATCTTCATTAACTTTATATCCTGAAAAAATGGTGCTGTCTCAGACTGTTCCATAACACTGAACATGCCTGATTCTTAAGAAACAAAGGAAGGCAATTTAATGTACCCAGGATGGAGAGAGAGAAAAAAGTGCAAGAAATTAGAGATTCAGAAATTATTACTTTGCTAACAGACTTCTTAAGATTTACAGTGTCTTATTACTATGAGAGCATTGATTTCCTGGATGTCTGTGTATATGGAGACATGCTAGGTAAGATGAATACTAAGTTATTTCGTAAGACTTGCTGGAAAAATAGTCTCTTGGACTACAATAGTATGTACCCTAGGCATGTGTTTCCTAGTATTGTCAAATGACAATTAAATAGATCTAAGAACATATGTAATACACGTGCAGATAGGGAGAATGAATTTGGCTACTTACATCAATTGTTTATCGACAGGGGTTACAAGGAAACTGTTTTCGAAAAGGCTAAGCATGATATTGTTCAAATAGGTAAAGAAAAAAGTAGTGTAAATTTGGTACAAGCAACAAATGCGGCCCCAAATAAGAATAAAATGTGCTTGGTGCTGCGGTAGTGTTGTTGCCTCACAGTAAGACGTTGTCCTGTTCGATTCTCAGCTAGAGCATCTTCTGTGTGGAGACATGCGTGAATGGGCGTACCTTCGTTGAAGGCTGTGCGTCAGAGCTGGCAACTCGGCATGTAAAAATCTACTGCCAATCATTAGCGGACCAGAGTTCCGCTGTGGCGACCCTTAACCGGGAAAAGCCGAAAGACACAACAACAACAACTAGGTATGCCAGTGACAGCAATAAGGTCTGTAATATAATCAAGAATAACTGACATTTTCTGACAACTGATAGACAAACATATTTAGGCTTTGCATATAAAAACAAAAGTAACTTGAAACAGCTACTTGACAGTGATCGATAGAGTAAGGCTGTGGTTTTGAATAAACTAGGAACATATCCATGTAAGAGCTGCAGAATGTGTCAGCATATACACATAGTTCAAGATTTTAAACACCCAGTTCTAACCTTTATTTTTCAGCCCAGGTTATATGCCACTTATAATACAACTGATCTAGTTTATATGGCAGAGTGCAAACAATGCAAGTGTTTTTATGTAGGAAAAACAAAAAAACGCCTTAGAGACAGGATATATCAACATGTATATGATATAAAAAATAAAAATAAACTGAATGCGTTGGCTAAATATATTGTGGAATTTCCTGCACATGAATTTGGGTTTAGGGTTTTGCAAATAGTAGTGAAAGATAAGAGAGGGGGGAATTTAAACAATCAAGTAGAAAGGGTAGAGATGAAGTAGATTTTAAAGCTGCAAGCACATGTATTTCCAGGTTTGAACAATTATGTATGTGTAAAACCAAAGCCGGAAGCTCACCCTCTTTAAATGAACTTATAATTGCATTTTAAGTAATTGGTTTATTAAAACTTTTAATTAATGTATTAACTGAGTTTAATCTACTTAATCAATGTGGTTTTGACATTAAAGTATGTGTATGTGACTACATTTTTGTTGAAGACTTGAGAAAGCGTAATGTTTTATGTGAAAGCGCTTGTCCAAAATTAAACTGTTCTTTTAAGCTGTGGTGGTCATCTGGATTTTTTTGTTTCATTGCTAATTATTTCTAGAAAAAAAACAAAACACAGCAGTAAGCCAAGTCCTTTAAGCAGAGCTGTCTTCCATAGTGGGAGGGTCAATCTTATTACTTTCACAGAAGAAAGGAAGTAGAAATCATTCCCAAATGAAAGTGATGTCCAGTGAAATTCATAGTATTCCTGTAGAGGTGAGAAGAATTGTTAGATATTCCAACTACTGTTTGGAAAACATTTTATGAGTGTAAAGTATTACATTCTACAGAGGAGTGGGAGTGTAACAGTGACTGTAAAGTACAACCTTACTTTTACTTTGGTGGGTGAGAGAACATATGAGACAAATGATGCCGGTGTTTGTTGAATTTTTCAGATATTTCATTTTTTTGGTTCCACTATCTTTCCTCAAGTGTCATCTGGCAAGTGGTCATAGGTTTGTCTGGATGGAAAAAACAAGTGTTTCCTGTAGGGGCTATATTAATTATGTTCTTGCTTAGCAACAGAGAAAAGGACAATGTACAGAAAAACCTTGTTTACTGCTGGCATTGTAATAGAAGCATCAGCAATGACTTCCTGTGGGAAACACCACTTGAGAAGTCATAACTCGTCTTGTAATACTTGTTGAGATGTGACATAACCTGATTGTCAGTCAACTATGTGTAGAGCAATCTCTTTTTTTTATAGCTTTTGAGTCCACTTGTTTTTTTTCAGTGCATAAGTCCATAGTGTTGCATGCATGATATCACTCAAAGTGTATGTTGTATCTTGAAAAAGACAGGCTTTCCATTGATCGCTCATGTTACACAGTACAAGTTATTGTTTACCACTGAAAACTAATAACAGTCTAACTGCTGCATAAATAATGTAATTAAAATGTTGCTTCCTTTTCTTTTGGCTTTCTAGGTAGAGATAACATTGCAAGATATTAATGACAACCCGCCTGTATTCCCAACTGATATGCTAGATCTGACTGTAGAAGAGAATATTGGAGATGGATACAAAGTAATACAACTGAAAGCTACAGATGCTGATGAGGTAGGTAAACTGTCCATATAGCTACTTGAAATATAATGAGAAAGAGGAAGAGAAGCTTCTCATTTTGTGCTATACATGCAACAAATTAATTTAAAAAAGTAGATTTAAGTATAAGCACTAGAAATAGATTTAAATATAAAAGGTAGAAATATCTGCCTAAAAGTTACGTATCACTTTATTTATACAGTTGTGTTTTGGTCCAGCTGAAGAATGTATCCCACTTTTCATGGCTTGTGCAGTGGTGACTTGTGAATACAGTTATTCCTAGATCAATCTCAATGTGGTAAGACGTGTTGTCACCAGTTAAGCAGGCAGGGTCTGATGGCACCACCTCTGTCAGCATGGATTTGGAGACAGCATTAAGAGCTGCACTCTGTAGGAGCTTGGGTCTTTCATTTATGATCTTTGTCTCATTCTGTACAGTTCCGGGCCCAAGATGTCATAGCCAACAGCATTGCAATCTTGTCTACAGTGATTGATTCCCAAAAAGGAACTTCTTTCTTTGAAATATAAACCTACATTATTCTAAAGGCTGTATGTTGAGGAAGACCTCAGATGCAGGTTATAAGGAGTTATTCTTTTGGACCTTGAACTTGCTACATGGGAGCACAGGGAAGTTTTGCTGAGACCTCAGACCTCAGAAGAGATTCATTTTAGGTTGATGTTACTTAAGTGTGGAAAGAAACACAAAAACAAGAAACAAGTGCAACCCAAACAGGAAGCCAGTAAAAAACAAAAGCACTTGTGAAGCAGTATGTCCAGTGCAAAATAAACAATTTAATATAAGGCCAGCAAAAAACTTAATGCTTTAACTGAATCACCGCATTTTAATTTCAAGACTTCTTCAGATAAAATGCCACATAAAACTGTTGCATTTATATATCAAAAACTCCACCTATCAATTACACACCATCCAATAATAGTCAAAGTGTGGAAAGGCTTCCAGGATAGAGGGCTTTATGTTTGAGTATTACAGATGCATTTAGGGTAAGATAAACTCAGTTTTGACCAAGTTATATACTGAAGTCGAGGGATGGCTTCTTCTCAGTCAGAGAAGTCTGAGTGATATTTACTACCTACATTTCTCTCAAAGTTTGAAAGGAGCTTTTTCTGGAGGGCTGCTGAAGTGTCATCACCCTTACAGACAATTAGTGTTTGGCATTCATGAGTATTCTGCTGTACTGGTTACATGATGCCATAGTAAGTAACATTAGTGGGATCAAGATGGAGTCAGACATTTATTTAATTTATTTATTTATTTATTTATTTGCAGTTTGTTTACCAGGGTGGTCCATTGGGCCTTGAGGAGCCCGTTTTCAATGGAGTCCTGGGGAGAAAAGCTCCAAAGATACAAGAGACATACTGATCTTTTTAGTGGCATGCATTGCACCTATGCAAAAACAGCTTGGGGTTCACATGGGGTGACTGATCTTTTTAGGTTGCAAAGAGTACATCTAGTCCTTTTACTGGAGGGAGGGGTACTATGTAGATTTAAATATCCCAGGCAGTGTATTGCTATGACTGCAAGTATATATCTTTGGTATGATGAATTCTGCAGTATGGATGGAGGATAGTTCTCTTTGTGTTTTATTTTGTTTGAGGAATAAAACAGTATGCCCATTATCCCCATATTAATTTGATTAAAAAATGCTTTTGTCCAATCTGTTAGGTAGACCCTGCGTCGTTGTGGAATATAAATTCAAGCAACCATCAGTTCCTTTTTAGCCGATGAAATGCTGTTTGGTAGCTTGGAAAGTTATAGCTAGTTGATTAAAGTCTAAATCAAGACAGTTAAGGCATTTATTGCATATGAATTATAAACATACATCTAGAAAAGGAAGTAGTTCATTTGAAGACTTTGTGGTTTATGTATTTGTAATTTTGTCATGTCTCGGTAGCAATAACATTTTGTTCATTTAATTTTTACTTTTTCGTTTCAGGGCTTTGAACTGTATTGATCAATGCATTACAACTGCTAAAAAAGAACACATTTAAAAACTATGGTGTTTGTATGGTCGGGATGACTACTAAACAACACAGAGATACTGAGGATATTGCCTTTCATTAGTGAATTCAAAATTAACCCTCTGGTATACCCCATGACATTCAACTTCCTATAACTATGTCATCAGGATCTAAACATATATATCCAACATTTGCTAATGTCAGCTTTCTATCAAGCTAGTAAAAGTTTGCTTTAGGCTAGATATGGTATTCATATCCTCAAAACAAATATTGTCCTTCTAAAATGTTAAAACATTAAGCAACTTGTTGGCTATGACATCGTACAGATATGCAGCTGTCAAAGTAATAACAAACAGCAGGATTTTGTACTTATGTTTATATAAAATGATTTGTGAAAAATATTTTAAATGCCTACTTGTTTTTTAATGTTTTTTTTTTAATCTCTGAGTATTCTCTGGTTCAAGAGTTGATCCTGGCTGCCCTGTGGACTTAACTGGAAAGAAGGAACACTGCATCAGTTTTTCTGCTCTCCTATCTTTGACAGTGACATTTCTCCACAGCAGTGGTGAACGGTTGACGCTAATATATATATATATATACATACATACATAAATATATCTTTATATATATATATATATATATATATATATATATATATATATATATATATATATACACATACATGGATTCCTTTCACAAAGTTGAACTTTCAAAACTTCGAACTGCAAATGGTCGAGACTGTAAGATCAAAGTTTTGAAAATTCAAACGTTTTGAATGGAGATTGCTGGTAGAGCGTGGAACAGGAAATTTGCCATTTTCCCCACTGTAGTGCAATCTCAGAGTTGGTATATTTATTTAGTAGAGAGTGTGGGGGGGGTGCAGGAAGGCTTGTCCCCCTGCAAAAACATAAACAAAAAAATCTTTGTGTTTTTTTATTACAATTTTGAAGTTTCAAAATTTCACAATTATGGTCTCGACCATTTGCAGTTTGAAGTTTTTAAACTTTGAGCTTGTAAAGTAGATATATATATATATATATATATATATATATATATATATATATATATATATATATTGTATTTTTGAAGGAAGTTTATCACTGACTTTTCCTGATAGTAAGGGGAAGCTCATTACATAATCTTGTTATGTTTTTGTATTACTGATGTTTATTTTATGTTTTTCATTCCAGAAATAGATTTCCAAATAAAAGTAGCTCAGGCATTGCCACAGACCAGTCAGAAGCCAGCTCTAAGAATCCAGAAAGAAATAGAATACAATGGCAGTTCCTGTCGCCTTTCTAAACAGTTCACATTTTATAATCCCATGATTTTTCTACTGAAGTATCATATGATTTTGTGTTCTTCTTCTTCTGTTGTTTTAGCTGGCTGTTTGAAGGCTACAGGCTAGCCTCTTGAGTGTGTAAAAACTGGTGAAGGAAATTCTTATTTGGAGTTTATATTATATACACAGAAGAATAACAGTATTATTTTAACATTATATGCCATGTTATTTGTTATAAATGCTGAAAACGTTATTTATGCAGTTCAATGGTAATGTTCATTATTTTCAGTGCTGAAGCAAACCATTCTTTTGTCTTTCATTTAGGGACCAAACGCTCTTGTGACATATACAATCATAAGTGGAGCAGATGGCAGTTTTCGGATTGACCCTGAGTCTGGAGACCTAATAGCAACTAAACGTTTAGACCGAGAACGACGCTCAAAATACTCTTTATTGGTACGAGCAGATGATGGACTACAGTCATCTGATATGCGCATTAATATAACTGTCAGCGATATCAATGATCATACACCTAAGTTCTCCCGGGCTGTGTATTCCTTTGATGTACCTGAAGACACCACTCAAGGTAAAGAGATAAAGCAATGATTTTGCAGGTTTGCTAAATGTAAATGATTTTGTCTGTAAGCACTGAAATCAGTAATTTGTGTCAACTCATTTTGTAACCCATTACTTATACTCAAAAGTGGAAGACCAATAGACTGTGAGTTTAATTCCTAAAATATTATTTAAAGCAAGTTTACAGTGCTGACATAGACTGAAATAAGTCATGCTGAATGGCGATTCCCTGTACTGATGGGTTTGATAACAACAGTATTAGCTGTCAAATAAAATGATCAGCCTGATGTAATTCTTGTGGTACACTGTCTGTCAAAGGAGAAGCTTTTCAGTGGGTTGCTGATATGTCAGAATCTGTCACAATCTAGTTTTGCTATATTTGATATACATTTACCGGATCATAGTACTGTCTTGGTGAGTTACTTTAGTCATGGTTGTGGGACTCCTGAATTAGTGTATAAAGGTGTGGAGGCAAAGCCCCTATGCTGGAAGTATAGATCTGCCCCTCATATAAATGCTTTTTTACAGTGATTCATTTAAGGAGTAGCTGCTTGGAGTTAATGATTGCAAAAATATACTTGTAGGAAATTTAGGTATACCTTCCCAATCACTGCATTTTGATGAAAGGCTGCTTCAACTTATGTGTAGGTCTTTGAATCTGATTCAGTAATTTGACTATCAGTGCTTGTTTTCATTGTCAAAGACAGATATAATCACTTATTGATTTAATAGATTTTCTTTTTCTTTTTAATAGTTCCTATCCCCACCCCCCCCACACACACACCTTGGCCATACATTTCAATACAGTGCATTGCAATATCTGCTGTGTTGAGCCAGTGTTTGTGTGTGCTTTTATTCACTTGCAGCCCTCAGCTGTTCCCCTTTTTTGTGATGTCATGCTTTGTGGAATCCCTATTGTACGACATGTACTTCTATGCTTTTCTTTACGGTGCTAATGTGGCAGGTCTCAACCATCTTCCTCCTTCCGCGGTGTGAGTGTGCATCTGTCCCCAGCTGGCTTCTTCAACAGTTTAACCACTTGTTAAATCTGGGTCTTCCAGGTATATCACAGGCAAAGGTTCTGTGCTGCAGACCTGCTACTTTTCTTTGCAGCTGTTAAAAGTTCTGTTGTTCTTTACTAATAAAGAAGGAAACTGACAATAGCTTTCAAAAATCCCCTTAGAGTATTCATGTTAACAAGACTGGTGTTATGCAAAAACAGTATCAATTAATTGATAGCATTCCACCTATGCCTGACTACACACATTGCCAGGCTGATTAATTGTATTCATAATTATCAGTGATACTCAACAAGTGATCTGTTCATTTTATATTCCTTGACCTTTGCCTTGCAAAAATAAACTACTTGCTTCTAAGCCAGCCGGTTTTTCAGCATGACTGACCAGATGCAAGAAGTTCTTAACAAAGGGGCCACATAAATATTACTCATGTGTTTTTGCCCATGTCAGTTTCACTAGGTCTAAAGCCTATTTTCAGTTAAGATAGAAGGTACTGTTCATACTAATGAGAGGTAGTTCGGTCATGTGACACGGACAAGTCTCCTTTTATTTTTCAGTAAATGCTACTGAATCTTTCACATCCAATTATGCTGAGGCAATATACTGAGACTGATATGACCTCTGTTTAGTGTCTCATCCAAATGGCGGCACATTAGAAGCACAGCACCTGCCTAATGCTGCTCTGAAGCATCAATTCCAGAATGTGAATCCAGGTAGCTGCTGTAAAAATAGTCTTCCAGCAAAAACATAAGTGTGCTCTTAACTCGTGAGCCAGTGACAACAAGATATAAATATCTTCATTAGAGAGTGAGTGATTTGTGAGTAGTTCAAAGTTCAACTAAAGCACAGATGTAGCTGGAATGGCCTACAGTCAGTTCATTTCTCTCTTGCCTGTGGCGCATTTGTTCAAGTATAGTAGTACATGGTAGCAGTAACATTTGTACACAGTACCTACTATATCATCTTATACTTAGTGAACAACAGGGAAACACATGTGCCCTTCTTCACAGACTCATCACTTAACATTCTGTTTTATGAAAATAGCTCCCAGTACAGTAAAAACAGTTCCTATAAAAACACATTAATTGACCAATTGCTGGAAGTTTAAGGTGTATGAAAAGGAAATGATGTAACTGTTACAAGATTTTGAGGAAGTCCCATGTGTTTAAGGGATGAATGTGCTTAACCTTCTTCTTTTAAAAGTATAGTTTTATTTGCTTTTTACTACAAATAAACATTTGAATATTGCATACTCCAGTGGTTTCTCTGTTATATGGGTTGGAGACAGTAGCGTTGACAAAAAGGCAGGAGTCAGAGCTGGACATGGCAGACTTAAAGATGTTAAGATTTGCACTGGGTGTGATGAGTATGGACAGGACTAGGAATAAGTATATTAGAGGGTCAGCCCAGGTTGGAAGGTTTGGGGACAAAGCCAGAGAGGTAAGATTATGTTGGTTTGGACATGTGCTGAGGAGGGATGCTGAATTTATTGGGAAAAAGATGCTAAGGATGAAGCTACCAAGTAACAGGAAAAGAGGAAGGCCTAAGATAAGTTTATGGGTGTGGTGAGAGAAGACATGCAGGTGGTTGGCGTTACAGAGCAAGATGCAGAGGATAGGAAGAAATGGAAACAGATGATCCGCTGTGGCGACCCTAACGGGAACAGCCGAAAGAAGAAGAAAATACTCCAGTGGTTTCTCTCCTGGTTGAAAGGCAATCTGTTTGGTTACTAGTCATGAGTTACATTCTGGTGCCATTTATTTGTCTTAATCTCTAGAAAAGCTATAGGTTCACTTGCTTATTACCCATCCTTTCTTAAAATGGTAGCAGCTATTACCACCAAACCTATAAAGCACACACACACACACACACACACACACACATATATATATATATATATATATATATATATATATATATATATGTGTTTATGAAGTCCTGACACATTAAACAGACAAAAGCACTCAAATATTGGTTCACTGTCTTGTCTCGTTATTAGTGTAAAATGTTTTTTTCATGTGTTTTTATTTATACTTTTTCTGTGCAGTTTTTGGTGATAATATATATATATATATATATATATATATATATATATATATATATATATATATATATATGTGTGTGTGTGTGTCTACTTTGATTCACTGAAAACTCATTTCACTGAATTTCAATTCACCCTCAAAAATTGCTGAAAGCAAAAATCACTGAAAACACATTTCACTGAATATAAGTACTTTTGGGCAAATAAACCGTATATGCCCTTTCCCCACTGTAGTACAATCCTAGAGTTAGTATATATAGTTAGGGTGGTGGGGAGGGCATAACCCCCCACCTACTTAGCTTTTATATTTCATTCATTCAGTGAAGTGTGATTCAGTGAAATGAGTTTTCTATGATTTCAGCTTTCTGCAATTTCATGTGAGTGTTTTGAATTCAGTGAAATAAGTTTTCAGTGAATCAAAGTATATATATATATATATATATATATATATGGTTCTCTATCAGAAGCATATATATATATATATATATATATATATATATATATATATATATACATATATACATACATACACACACACACACACACACACACACACACACACACACACACACACACACACACACACACACACACACAGACACACACACACACACACACACACTGGATATAACAAGTTTATGCACCCCTGTTAAAATTCCAGGTTTTTGTAATATAAAATATGAGACCACAATACGTCATTTCAAAACATTTCCCACCTTTAATGTGACCTGTAATCTATACAGTTCAGTTGAAAAACAAGCAAATCTGTTAGAGGAAAAAAATATAAAAAATAAAAAATGTACAATATGCTGGTTGCATAAGTGTGCACACCCTTAAACTAATACTTTGTTGAAGCACCTTTTGATTTAATTACAGCATTCAGTCTTCTTGGGTAGGAGTCTATCAGCATGGCACATCTTGACATGGCAATATCTGACCATTGTTCCTTGCAAAAGCACTCCAAATCTGTCAGATTGCGAGAGCATCTCTTGTGCACAGCCCTCTTCAGGTCACCCCACAGATTTTCTATTGAATTTAGGTCTGGGTTCTGGCTGGGCCATTCCAAAACTTTAATTTTCTTCTGGTAAAGCCATTCTTTTGTTGATTTGGATGTATTATTGGGGTCATTGTCATACTGAAAGGTGAAATTCCTCTTCATCTTCAGCTTTCTAGCAGATGCCTGTAGGTTTTAAGCCAAAAGTGTCTGGTATTTGGAACTTTTCATAATTCCCTCCACCTTGACTAAAGCCCCAGTGCCAGCTGAAGAAAAGCAACCCCAAAGCATGACACTGCTACCACCATGATTCACCGTGGGAGTGGAGTTCTTTTGGTGATGCAAAATGTTGTTATTGCGCCAAACATACCTTTTGGAATTGTGGCCAAAAAGTTGAACCTTGGTCTCATCAGACCATAACACATTTTCCCATATGCTTTTGGGAGACTTGATGTATTGTTTTGCAAATTTTAGCCAGGCCTGGATGTTTTTCTGTGTAAGAAAAGGCTTCCATCTTGCAACCCTACCCCATAGTCCAGACATATGGACAATATGGGAGATTGTTGTCACATGTAGTACACAACCAGTACTTGCCAGAAATTCCTGCAGCTCCTTCAGTGTTGCTGTAGGTCTCTTGGCAGCTTCCCTGACAAGTTTTCATCTTGTCTTTTCATCAGTTTTGGAGGGACATCCAGTTCTTTGCAATGTCACTGTTGTCCCATATTTTCTCCACTATTTTATGACTGTCTTCACTGTGTTCCATGGTATATCCAATGCTGTGGAAATTTTTTTGTACCCTTCTCCTGACTAATCCCTTTCAACACTAAGATCCCTTTGATACTTTGTAAGCTCTTTGCAAACCATGGCTTTTGCTGTAGCAGGCAACTGAGTAAATGTCATGAAAATCCTACTAGGACAGGTGAACTTTATTTGGGGTTAATCAGAGTCTCTTTAATTGATGGCAGGTGTGTACCCAAGAAGACTGAATGCTGTAATTAAATCAAAAGATGCTTCAACAAAGTATTAGTTTGAGGGAACGCGTAACTTTAACTACATGAATCATCCCATCTTCTAATTCTTTTTCCCAAAGTCCCCTTTCCAAAATTGTTTGTATTACCTGGAATTTGCTGACCAAAGAAATCCACAATTAATCTACTCTAAAAACATAGCTATTAATTTCTATTTCTACTTGTACCATTTGCTAAAAATGCAATTTATGTATTTTACAAACTGCTTATTACTTCAAAAAGCTGTCCCCAAAGGACTTATATACTGCTTAACATGCAATGATTGGTCAGTGTTGTATATCACTTGCTTTACTATGCATGTTAATGGTTTATTTGTTTTTTTTTTTTGCTAGTTCCCAACCTCTGCCCACTTCGTACAATTAAAAAAAAAATCATCTACAGAGTAAAACTCATTACCAATTGAGAATTATTGGCAAACAAACAGCATGGATTTAGGAATATGTTCAAAACTCACTTATTCATACAGTAATACTGATTCTGTGTGTAATAACACATAAAGGTACTTCTTATATCTTAATTATTTTCTCATCGTGAAATAAGGAATTGAAAAGGTTAACCATCTCTTACTCCTGAAAAAAAAACATGAGCTACTTGACTCATTATTTCAGAATTACCTTGTAGGCTACATTTTCCATTATTTAAAGGCAACAACTGCCACCTCTTTTGTTAGAAAATAGAACAGGGTTCATGCAAATTTCCATGACAGTACCAATTTTGTTTTCTGTTTTTATTAATGACTCAACTGTAAGTTTTACCAGCATTTTTTCATGAAGACAACATATTGTTTTTTTTTTTTTTGTTTTGTTTAAGAAAAGGAAAGATTTGTCAGTTAATACAGAATGGACATAAAAAGACATTTTCTGACATTACTGATGGCAAAAAAAAAAAATAACAGAAAACATTTAAAGACTGCAAGAAAAGAAACAATGAATTTTGTTATATTTAATTGCAGTAGACATTGCAAAATGGCAATCTTTTTGTTCAAGGGGACAATACAGGAAAAGATTTTTTTCACCGAAGGACTTCTAATGATGATATTTTCACTATTATGTACCCAGAAATATGGTAACGATGCTGTATGTTCATATACAGATGGCAGATAACTCAAACCAAGGTGTATATAACACAGATGTAAGCAAAGGGTAGGGGCAGGTCTAGTGTCTCCAATATATTTGAAGTTGTTACTTCATCCCTGGTATAACACAGTACTCAGAAATGTGTAGAACAATAATAATAAAAGTAAGACATATTTTAGAAGTAAATGCAGTTTTTTGAGGGGGAATCTTTCATCAAAAGTTGTTTTGCTTGAACCAGTCTTACAAAGTGAGACTGAAAATACATAAATTAAGAGAAAGACCAAAATGGTAAAGTGTAGCATTTTCTCAAGTGGAATTATTATAATACTGCGTAATTCTATGTTTTTTATTTAGATATGAGTAAAAAAAACAGATCAATATATTAAAAAAATCTACTATAAGTATAGCTTGGAAGGTAGACAGCTAATTTTCACTATCTGAATGAAGCAAGATGAAGTGAGGATAACATGGTATCATCAAATTCACCAAACTCCATGCCTCTGAATTTACAGATTAAAAGCATAAACCCATTAAAGAAGTATTTTCAAGACCTACAGACTTATCAACTGTCAGCATTTTTTGTATTTCCAAATGAATACTGGAGGCAATTCCAATTAATGCTACAGGAGCAGAGTAGGAGGGGCAAAAATCATGTACGCTAAGAGTTGAAATGACAGGCAAACATTGATTAAACATAGATTGTGCAACTGACTGACATAGTTCTATAGGTTTTAACAAGCTTATCAGGACCCCACTGGTGTACTGGAACAATTGTGGCTAACATCAAAGTTTTTGAAACTTAACTTCTGTATTAAACAGGCCAGTCACTGGGAGACTAAAGGGTCAGCAGCCTTTTGAAACTTTACACTTAGCTGGCCATAGATAGAGATTTTTTTATTCTTGTCAAAATTAAGTTTCTGCAGACATGTTCAAAACAGCTCAAATATAGTAACAGACTATTACAATTAATATGTGTAATATAATCTATTGTTTTTCTTGTTGATAATGATAGCTAATGTTTAACTGACAGTTTCAGAATTCCATTTTTCTGACTAAAATATTATCATATTTTGAAAAAAAAAAGATTTATTTTCCTTGCAGGAACGATTATGTATTGCCAACATCTAACTTGATCTAAAACTTATTAGGACCACATTGTGTTGGGGCACTAATGGTACCTTGTGCTGTAACAATTTACATTCCAGACAGTACTATTTTAACATTTTTCTCTGTAAAGTTTAAATCTGAGATGGTCTGTATGTGATATAAATTGAGTAGGCTACAGGATTCTTTATGTCACATGGAATTTAAAGCCTGTATATATTTTCAGTTAGAAGGAAATACCAGATGGAGTGAGTGTACTTCTCTGACTTGAGTGATGGAGAACATTCACCAGACCCAGGCTTATGAGAGAATTTGCAGAACTAGTGATAAACTTCCCACACACACATGATTACCAAATAAGTTAAGCAGGCTGTGAAGAGGTTTGCAGTCATCCTCTAAAGTAACATAAAGAAAAATAATGTCGGGAAAAGGCAGTATGAAAAGCAATGATAAACAAGAGTGCTGTTTGACAAAAGGGCAGTTTGTAGGTTGCCTCTTTTTTCAGTCACAGGGCTGTTTTACAGATTTTTTATATGACATTTTATTAGAGATGCATTGCAAATTACTCATCTTTGCAAATGACAAAATTCTTTACAAGAGTCTTGTTGTGCAGTTAGAATGGAAAAGACCTAGCTAAGTATGATAGATTAATGTATGAAGATGTGTTTCCTAAAGAAGTAGTGTATATGGTATAATGCATTAATAGAAGAGAACACAAGACTGAGGGTGATACTAAAGGTAGAAAGGGTTGCAAATGATGCTGTATCAGTGGCTGTGAAGGGGCATTATTGACTCCTTTGTATTATTAGTTTCTGCTTACTGTGTGTCTGTCTGGCAGAAGCTATTTAAAGCACCCCGCTTGTTTAGAGTACAAGCTGATTATTCTTAGACTGAGTTTTATGAAGTTACCCATCAGACTTTTATCTTTGTATTTTATAGACTGCCATACAGTCTCTCAAAATAAATGGTAAACTATTTAAAATAAGGAGAACATATGCAGCATAGCAGCAAAGATCTACGTCACAAAATGCAGGTTTATGGAATTTTTTTAATACTCTGTATTATGATTTATTGCCCCCTCCTCTAAGCGGAAAGTGACACAGTACCACTGAACAAAGTATGAGGCAATGTTTGTCTAGTTCCTCTGAATGTGTTTATGCAGGTGTTCAAATAATGCAAAACCCATCCCTAAGAAACACTGTGAACCACAAACATTTTCCCCTGAGAGAGTACCTCACCACTGCTCTCTGTATGCTAATTTCTACCCATCTCTCCTCATTTAATTGCAGCTGCCACCATACAGACCCCTTATTTTAATTACAGGCTGTCTAAGCTGTACCATATCATAATGTTTTGCTTCAATACTATGTTAAGAAATGTCAAGCATATAGCTCAGTTGTTTTCAGTCTTTCTTTCCTTTATGTTTCCGACAAGGTCAGAATTACTGACATATTATTCCCAGAGTCAGTTCTGTAGCAGTCCCTTATAAATTAGAACCAAATGTGCCACCTTCCAGTCCTCTGGCACAGACCCATGCCTCAGAGGCCTATTATTAGACAACTTTGTAAAAGTGCATGCCAACACCATTGTTAGCCTCCTGAATAATCTAGTAAGAATACTATCTGGGCTTCTTCCATATCCTCAGTAACTTTACATATTTCTGACATCACCATCTCCTCATCCAAAGAGCCATCTTCCACAGTGTCCTGTTTACTTAGGCCCTCTTCCATAACAGAACTTGCCCATTGTTTTTTCTGCAACTACAAATACAAAAAAAAAAAAAACTTAAGACTCTCAATCATTGCCACATTTATTGTGACATTTACTCCATCCTATACCAGTTTAATTGAATCCACCTTTTTCTTCTGCCAAAACAAACAAAACCTGTGAACCCTCCTGTTAATACTGTAAGCCACTTCCATTTCTACCCTTGCTTTCACTTATTTATCTACCGTATGTGCTTTTTCCTATCTTCTGTATATTTTTTCTTTCAAATTTTCCCTACTAGACCATCTTTTAAATATTTTATTTTCGTTTTCTTGTTATGCATTATTTCCGGTCTTTCATAATATCCTCTTTAATCCTTAGCCATAACCCCATTAGCTTTGTCTGCCTTGCACTACCTCTACACTTCAGGCCTTGACTCATTACTCAAAATAACATATTCTATTTCCTGTTAAGGTCTGAACTATAGTATTTAACCATTTTCTTCAGGTTTCAACGGGCTTCAATGTGAAAGCAACTACACTGCTGCAAGATAATGCTATAATAAGATGATAATATTATACTAATGCTGCAATAAAATTGCCAAATTTGCTTTCAACAAGCCATACTCCATATAAGACTGTACTGCCCTCAGGCACCTGAATTGGCCTTGAGCTACCTCTCCTCCTCATATACTTTCTTTTTCATTTTTCTCATAGATTAGTCTTTCACCTTGAAAAAAGTCCTGCCGTAAGTCATATACTACAACTCAATTCCAGCAATACAGCTGTCCACTCCACTTAAAAACCTTTCCTCTCAATTCAAAAAACTCACTATAAAGCAATAAATGCTCTTTACTCTAATTGTATCTCAAAATTCTGGAATTCAGTTACCTGTCCAAACAGACTCCTCTACAATGCGCACTCTTGAAAGATAAATTAAAATTGTTCCTGCTTGACTCCTGACTATGCCCTTGCTATACCTCAGGCTAAATTATTGCTGAACTACCTCTCATTGTCTGCGAGTGATAAAGATGCTTTCTCTTTTACATGCTCCATTGTGTTTTCTGTTTTAATAAATCTGTTAGGCCTGGTGTTTTTGCTCTATGTGTGAGAGATAGACACTTAAATTAGCTAGGCTGCACATTTCACATGTTTTTCCATTGGTTAAATGCTTTGACTGATACTTAAATGCACAGTGAATTTCTGGGTATTTGCCCTTTTCTGAAAACATTTCAAGCTTGCATAAATGTAAGCATTGCTGGTGATTCCCTGCTAGTTTGTCCTACCTACCATCTCCTTTGTTGACCTTTTTTTAAACCTGGTAATTTTAAGCTGACCACTCCTACTGTAAATTGAGCTTAATACACTCCTCCCTTTCTACACTGATTTTGATATCTTGACTTATTTATTTGCCTTTCCTTGTGCTTATATTGAAAACGTGCATTTTGCCTCTCATTGTCTGTTCTGCTGATTTATATGCTCTGAATTCATTATCTAATTAGCTGTTGGATAAAGCAGTGTATTTTTGCACTCTAGCAAGCATTTGTTTTTACATCAAGATGTCAGTGGATTTTCCATCTAGTGCACTGGGAGGTAGCCTGGTCTGTTTAGGTTGGGAAACACTTCGGATTTCTGCATGTAGTTTTATTGGCTGGAGGGCTTAGTAATCAGGTTATCTTGTTTTTAGTGCTTTTATAAATTCTGTTTAGTTGTGGCAGTTGGCTCATTTACACAAAGTGACAACTGTATTGAATAATCACACTTTTATAAGCTGTTAAAAGTACATTGCTGTATCTGTATCTTTAACTTTGTTTGTGGCAGCATTTCATATCTTTTAAGTTTATTTGAAGCAGTATTTCACTCTGGAGATTCTTTTACTGTGCTTTTACATTAGGAGAACTGGGATTGTACAGCTAGTGGCAGTAGATATTTACCTTGTCTATCTGAGCTGGGGAGCCCACAAAAGGGGTCTAAGTATCTTTTTCAACTTCTCTTATATACTGTGACAGTACTTTATCAGTTTCAAAAAATGGTATTGTTTGCTGTTGGTTTAAGTAGTTAATTGCACTGTATTACATTGTATCTGTTAGTTGTACGTAGTTTATGTGGTCCAAATCAGCTAGTCTACATTAAGAAAGTGTTTTTCTGCACTCTTGTAGCAGAAATGTGTTGAACTAGCCTGTATGAGTTGGGGATTGCTGATGGAAGGCTTATTGTGTGCTTTCCTGATTGGTAGTTATTTTAAACATTGTTTCTCTTTGCTCGTATTTAAGTCTCACATTTGTGTCCTGCTGCTCTTCATACAGCAGTAGTTAGCAGTGCCCTTGTATAGGCACAAAAGCCTAGAAGCGCATCTTTTCCCTAAACAGCTGTCAGTGGAACCCTTCCAAGCTTTTCTGCTCCTCTAGGAGCAACTCAGCCTTATTGATCAACCTTAGCCTACACAAAGTATAATTCCCTCTTGCAGTCTCAGTGCTACCAGCACAGTCCTGTCAAATTAACCTATTCCCTTCCATAATAAAACAAACTTTAAGAGCCTGATATAGTGGACAGGCAGTTTCCCATCATCTCTCTGGCCAGCCTGATAGACATGGGCATTCTAAGGCAATGTAGCAATTGTCTCATGTATACTGGCAAGCACTTACTCCTGAAACAAACAAATACTTTATGTGAGAGATGTAGTTACACTATGAAATTGGAGGCAAGACTCTCACACAAGGACACATTGAATGCCAAACAGGTTGTCAGCACACACACACTTCCCACACTAAATAAGGACATGACACATAAACCCACATATGTGGAGGTACTCACTAATAACCTACCAAAACATCAGAGGCCTCCAAAATGGAAACTATTTGCACACATAACAATGCAAAAAACAACCACAACACATAACACACACATAATAACATGCACACACACACACACACACACACACACACACACACACACACACACACACACATAAACAACAGTGTCTCAACAAATAAGCTCATAAGGAGTAACACCACAAAATCGAACGTGTTGGTCATAGGTGACTCCATTGTGAGATACACGGATAGACCTTCTCCAGGCTGGAAAAGGGAGGGTTATGATTATCTTCCTGTCAGGTGCCAATGTCCATCAAGTTACTCAAGCACTCAAGTCACTCAACTACATGGTATGACTCTGTCATAGTCCATGTGGAAGTGAATGACTTGAGATGTACCTCACTGGACTTTATCAAGAAAGACATGCTTGAGCTCCCGGATTATGTGTCACAGGCAGGTATAAGCCTAGCCTTAAGCAGCATTCTACCTTTTCCAAGGGTGATGCCATAATACAAACAAAAAACGATTGACTTTAACAATTGGCTTAGCTTCTGGTGTCAGTCCAAGGAGATCCAATATCTGTCAGCCTGGGAAGACATGTTCAACAGGCCAACTGCTTTGCCAGAGGTGGTCTGCACCTGTCTCCTCTAGGCTTTTGTTTACTGGCAAAGGCATTGGCCACCCCCTATTGTGCCTTTTTAGGCAGTGTCAAAACAACCAACCTCCCAACATAACAAAATCCTCTCTAGATTAAATCAAGGTACTGCTGCTTAATGCTAGGAGTCTAAACAAGAAACTGCACTCACTGAAAGAACTCCTCATGTTGGGAGATGCTAATGTCTGTGAAGTCACCAAGACATGGTTTAAAGGTGCAGAAGGCATCCTGGCAGTACAGGGCTACAATACCTTTCATACAATCAGACCACAAACTGAGTGTGAAAGAACCAAAGGAGAAGGTGTATCCATTTTTATTAAGGATAAGTACACCTCAACTGGTCAAACAGTATGACTCTCTTGAGCTACCCCATGTCCGATTAACTATAGGCAAAGCCCCCTACCAGATCATAGCTAGCTGCAGGTCCCCCAGCATGAAACAGGAAAAGCATACTGCATACCTGGACTTACTGGAGTCATGTGCCGTACAGCCCAACACCTTACTAGTGGGTAATTTTAATTACCTTATTATTGACTGGGAAACATACACTACAACAAACATGCTGGCTCAGAGGTTCTTGGACTTTGTCAATGCAAATGCTGTGGAGCAGCTAGTCAGCACACCCACAAGAGGCTGAAATGTACTGGACAAAGTACTCACTAACATGGCAGAGCATTGCACTCCCCTTTTTGATGTCCTCCCTGGTAAGATCGGATCATAAAACAATCTTTTTCAATGTAATTATAAGACCAGATACCCCATCAAGCTAAAAAATGCTTAAGAATTTTTCTGAGACAAATTACCTCTTACTAAGTGGTGGTATAAGAAGTTTCAAAAATCCCTCAAATGCAGATAACACAGACTTCTATGCAGAGGTGTACATCAATGTCTTGTATAACCACTTAAGCAGTTGTATAGAATCTGCTGTACCTGACAGGATTAAAACCAGGTCTTGCCAAAAAAACAAGCTACCCGGCCTCTCTTTGACCAGCCTCCTCTTTAACTGACCATCAAATTTCGGCCGTAGCCCTAGCAAAAGACAACAGAGAAGAACAACACTTCCGTCTCCTCTGGGCTAAATAATGACGGACATTTGAGTTTTAGACTTCATATTCATTAGAAAAATACATAATAACACAAATCTTGTTATTCTGATTTATAACCTATAAGTGCTATTTTGTATGCACTTTCTGATTAACCAGCCATTAATTTATTCAGCCTAAGCCCGGTCCCAGGGAGACCAGATAAGAGGGAGTCTACCGTACTGTACATAATTCTCGTGGAACTTTTTATGTAATAATACTAAATGTTACTCCAATATTCTGTATGCTGTATATGTACTACTATTATTATTTCTTTTGGAGCTTTTCTTCGCGGGTCTCAGTTGAAAAGGGGCTTGTTTTCCCAGTTGCACTTTCCTGGTAAACAAATGGAAATAAATAAATAAATGAAAAATAGAAAGACATAATAATTGTTAGCTGATTGAATCCTTGCATCCATCTGTTCTACGTATTTCATTCCTACTCCACACTACGCCCAGTACTTTCAATTTCTAAAACAGTGAGTATGTTGTGTGTTTACAGACGCCCACTGTTTCAGTGGCTTAAGTCAAAACCTTTCCCTAACTACTGTTAAAAACTGCATATTCCACTTCTCCCCCAGAAGATTAACACTGTTTGCTGCCACCCTTATCTCACCCACCCAACTCTTGCTTCTCACATACAGAACGGTTCATTCTAATAATGAGTCCACCACTCCAGAAGCACAAAACTTACTCTTGTCACTCCTACCCCCTGAATACCCTCACATTTTATTGTTCTTTACCAACATTCCTGTATCAACTCACACCTCAAAGTCTCCTTAACATACACAGGTTACATACATTTTACTCAGCTCCCATGCCACCTTTTTCTAAGTAGACTCCAATATCACCTAATCCCATCCATCCTATTACTTGTTCATGTTTCTGTTATACCTGAAATGTTAATACTTCCCAGCCTCAGTAAAGCTTCTGATTTGTTTACCTTATTCCTGAGACACCTAGCATTACTCAACATAGCCTTCTGACCCTTGTTGCTTCCCACTACAAGGCAGTCAACTTGGATGTCTCTTCATGTCTCTTACCTCCAACAATCTCATCCAAGTCACAAACACATCAGAAAACTTGCCTTCTCACCTCTTCCTGCATTTTAAAAAGATTATTTTCTTATGTACTCCTAAAATCTAATTCTGTCACTATTGCTCCTTCTATACCATAATGCCATAAAGCTCTCACGTACAATTTTATTCTACTTGCAAATATTCCCTAACATCTTCACTAACTTAAACTCATTTTTCATCCATTTCTTATACTGTTCATTGTACTCACCCATTGCTATACCAGCAACAAATCAGAGCAGTTCAAAGAAGTCTGAATATAAAGGAAAACTCCACTCTAGAACTAAAAAAAATGTTTTTTTAGTCTGTTTTTGTTTCCAGACCTATCAACACCTCAACATCACTCTAAGTGCTTTATTTGTATTTTTAGCCTGTTTACCACAACATGGCTACCGATGAGGCTTGATATAGCAACGTGATCTTCTTCTGCTTCAGCCCTTTCTCTTTTCCATAAAGCATTTGAAGTCTTCTTTTTATGACTCATGCCAGACATAAGGAAGTCACTGTGAATTCCCATGCCATTGACATATAATGGGAAAGTTGTGACTCACTGTCAGTTTGTATTCCTTCTGCAAGATGGCTGCTTCTTTTCTTTTGCTAATCACCCTCATTTATGTTTTGCTCAGAGCTTCTTTTACACTATACTTTGAAGTTATCTAGCTGCAGTCACAGAAGTAGCTAAATTAGAGGCCTTTGTTCTAGGTTTTCTTTTGTAGTCCAACATGAATTGACAGTCCCCTCCCCCAACACTACTGCAAAGGTGTTAAAACGGTCACTGCAACAGTCAGCTCAGAATTGAAAGGAAGGGACGTCCAGTCTAAATTTCTTCCCCCCTGCCTGCAATAAGAGTTATAGGTTCATAGGTTCATACTAGGCTATCTGCCCTAGGGCATTTATAAGCCTAGCCAGAGTGTGTTTGGCTTTCGCCACCCATTTTAAATTAATTTTGCTATGCCATTTTTCGAGGTTAGTATACTGTGCCTCTGTCTAACAGTGACACAGAAGTGATACCCGGGGTAAACCTACGATCTCCCATCCACTCATCAAGATTCCTCTTGAATAAAGTCAATGAGGGACTCTGCCTAACCTGGACTGGGATTTTATTCCAGAGTGAAGGGAGCCTCTGGGTTATGAATCTGTCCCTCCAGCATGTCCTATTTATTTCAGTGCTGAGGTTCAAGTCTCTCGAGTGCGTAGCTCGATGGGATTTGGATTTTTTGAGGTGCAGCATGTCCATTAATTCCGGGTTGGACATGGCTTTATACGTCAGGCACAGATCGCCTCTGAGCAGGCGGTATGCCACTGAGTAGAGCTGGAGTTTCTTTAACCGGGCAGCATATGGCATCTGTTTGAGCCCTTTGATCCTCTTGGTGAGATACTTTTGGGGTCTTTCCAGTGGCTGCAGGTGTCTGGTAAGGTACATCCCAAAAGGGGCATTGTACTCAATTATGGACCTGATGAGGGATGAGTAAAGAGGCACGATGACCTCCCCTGATCTAGATGTGAATCCCTTCATGATTAGGTGGGCATGTATTTATTTAATCATTTTGCCAGCAGTAGAAATAAATATTTATATAAACACTTTCAATTTAATTTTTGCGAACAAGTTTCAGAAAATTCTTGATTATTTCAGTGTGTTTTATTACTAGTAACTTTTGATTAAACCCTGTTTCTGTATACAAGCCATTATTATGTTAACTTATTTTTGCGTGCCCATTTCTTTTTGAGGTACAGTTGTCTTGTGACATGCTGTTTTGGTAATTTCCTGGCATTCTACTCATTTCAACATTTTTAAAATTACAGCAAAACAGTAATGTCCAAACCTGACTTCTTGATACTGGCTCAGTAAAAGAATGTACTGAAATCTCACTGTAGTCTACAGTCCATGTAGTGAAACATTGGCGATGTTTACTGTCTCACGTTCAGTTTCGGGCAGGAGTGGGCGTGGTCCAGATGATTGACGAGTGCACCTGAATATGAAATAAGGCATGATTGGCAGCCATGCATATTAGCCACAGACATCATGCATACACTCCAACAGCCATCAGGCTTGCTAACAATTATTAACACAAGCTCATCAGAACGTTCTGTACTAAAGGCTGCATAACTCAGCTGCTCATCTACATTCATTTTATGCATCATGCAGCATTACACTACTTTTACTGGTGCTAGTGGAAGGCAGTGGGTCCTATGTAAGTCGGAGTCGGTATATCCAAGTGGTGGGGGGGTAGGGGCACAGCGCCCCCACAGGAGGTGCAAGGAGCTTGCCTCCTGCAAAAGCAAGGGGAAAACATGTAATTGCTGTTTCTCCTACAAGAAAGAATGTGAAAATCACGTTAAATTATTCATGCCTTTGACATTCTTTTCTGGCTGGAAAACCACGTTGTGTTGGTTATTCATGAGAACAGTGACACGTCAACCAGCTGAGATGGGGTTTGGACGACACTTGCTACTGTGCATCTGGTGAGCCAGTCAAGTACAATATATGGGGAGGGTGGCTCAATGACTAAAGTGTTTGCCTTACAAACACAAAACAAGAAGGTTTGAGTTGAGTCTGGGATAATTGGGCTGGCTTAAAATGGCTCGCAAAAGGGCGTTTTTTAACAAACTAATGGCCACAGTATTTTTTTTCATATAAGGGGTGGCGTAAGCCACAATAATTTGGGCTAGGCTTATAAATGCCTTAGGGCAGATAGCCTAGTATAAACCTATGAACCTATGAACCTATAATCGCTGAAACATTTTTTTGGGGGGGCTGGGTGGTTCCTTACTGAATATTGTAGGGAATAAAGTATCTCTTGCAGTACGCATACTCCACACTGCTTTGTATGGAATAGTCAGAGACTCAGAGGTGCAGCTATTCAGGATGTGCAACATACTAGCTTTGGCAGGGAAAATGTTTTCTAAAGGAGAAAGGGGTTAGCTTGTTTTTTTCTGTTTTAAAAATTTTAGCAAAATGTAGAATCAGTGCATGACTGTTTTTGTTTGACTAAGTTTTTTGTAAGGTATGCAAAGTAACAGTGGGAGGACCCCACAGCAAATGTACATAGTAAATGTATGTGCACATACAGTAAAGGAAAAATTAACACAGGGAAGCACCTTGTGTCGAGGGCAGCACCCTAATGATTGAAAGGTAAAAGGTATGAGAGATGTTTTATTCTGTCAATGTATGAATGTATGAGAGAAAGCAAAAGAGAAAAAAAAATAAGTTAAAAGTTACAGATACAGTTAAAACAAGTTAATGAGCCCACTGCATGATTGGGACATAGACTGTAAACTGTGAAAACAAATTCATGAGCCCACACCATGATTGGAATGTACCCTATACAACAAGTTCATGTGCTCACAGCATTATTGGGATGTACCAAATCAAATACAGCAAGTGCTCTTACACTGGTAAGCTTTAAGACTTTGAGTCTTTATTAAGTGCTCCAAATCACTGTACATAGTTTAGGGAAAAATGTAGAAAGGTTACTGAGGATAAGTGGTTAATTTTACAAATCAGGCAGCTGGAAAACCCAAGTGGTTGAGGCAGAAGCAGAGGGAGGGGTAGAGAAATTGCTAGAGCATTTAGCAAAAGTGTTAGCCGAAAGGAACAAGGTGCAGTTTGGTTGCCAACCAGGAGCTGCCAGTGACCCTCCGGCTTCATCTTAACACATCTTGCTTCAGTTGTGGACCATCCACGAGCTGGCAGTGACCCTCCGGCTTCATCTAACACATCTTGCTTCAGTTGTGGACCAACCAGGAGCTGGCAGTGACCCTTGGGCTTCATCTAACACATCTTGCTTCAGTTGTGGACTAACCACGAGCTGGCAGTGACCCTCCGGCTTCATCTAACACATCTTGCTTCAGTTGTGGACTAACCTCGAGCTGGCAGTGACCCTCCGGCTTCATCTAACACATCTTGCTTCAGTTGTAGAGAAGCAGCACATTGGAGAGGGGAATCCCCACACAGGCAAATGCAGAGAGTCCAAGCCACTTGGACTGAATGGCAACCAAATTAAAATAATGCAGTTTTTCCAAGACCACCGCCTCAGATTGGAGGGAGTCAAGAAGCTCCATACTGACTAGGTCAAGCAAATAACACGGACATTTTAACCCTCTACTGCCAATAGTAGAAATTAGACCCTACATTAGATCAAAATAAATTAAGAGAAAAGCACCTTTTCTGGTGGACACTGGAGCCACTAGGCCAGTGTTAAAAATGAGTTCAGATAGTCAGATAAAAGTATCAGAGCATAAAGTAAAGGCAGTTGGAGTCACAAATACTATGATTATGTATCCTGTTTTGGAACCCATCCGCATTTCTTTTGGTGTTATCGAAGAAAAGCATTCTTTTCTTTTGAGTACAACTGCACCAGTAAATCTGCTAGGAAGAGATTTGTTATGCAAGCTGGGTTCTACTATTTACTGTTCTCCAGAAGTGCTGTTTGAAAATGTTCTGACAGAATCAGATGGGGAAGCTTTGGCAGTTTTAGCAGAAGGTGAGGGACACCCTGTTGGAAGCACACACAGATGGAGAGTTACTACAGCAGGTACCTGCCAACTTGTAGGCAAAGCATGCAAATGAACTAGGTATACTGAAATCAGCAGAACCAGTAAAAATAAAATTAGACCCATCAAAACCTCTTCCTAGAGTGCCACAATATCCACTAAAGGCCAAAGCAGAGGAGGGAATCAAACCTGTAATTCAATCTCTGATACAGCAAGGAATAATAATATCAGCTAAAAGCCCTTATAACACTCCTATTTTTTTCCAGTTAAAAAGGCAGGAAAGAATACTTATAAATATGTCGAAGACTTAACACCTGTAAATAAATGAGTATTGCCTACTTTTCCTGTTGATCCAAATCCACCACCAGTACTGTGTTGCATACCACCTACAGCTAGTTAGTATTCTGGCATACATTTATGTTCTGCATTCTTTTCTATACCTGTTAGACCTGACAGTCACTTTCTGTTTGCTTTTACTTATCAGGGACAGCAATATACCTCTACATGGTTGCCACAAGGATATACTGAAAATCCTTCATTATTTTCTCAAAGTCAGAAAAAAGATTTGGAGAATGTGACATTTCCCAGTGGGATTGTGTTAGTACAATACGTAGATGGTTACTAGTAGCATCAAATTTCTTTCAGCAATGGCAGCAGGATACCTTGTATTATCAGAGTATCCTTGCAGAAAAGGGCTACAAAGTGTCTAGAGAAAAACTACAATTGTGGTCACCTCAGGTA
This sequence comes from Protopterus annectens, assembly GCF_019279795.1. Taxonomy (NCBI): domain Eukaryota; kingdom Metazoa; phylum Chordata; order Ceratodontiformes; family Protopteridae; genus Protopterus; species Protopterus annectens. Next base: position 1,594,081,715 of record NC_056728.1, read on the forward strand.
CATTATCCTGGTCATTTAATATCACAGGGTAGCAGGCTAGTGTTACCATCTTGTATTCATACAATATCTAAGGCCCCACATCCAACTACTCAGCGACAGCCTAGGTCTTTCCTATGTATGACAGGATACTGCAGACAGTGAATTCATAACTACGCAGAAATTTCAAAACCTTTGACAAATCTTTTAAAGCAGCATATACCACAGACTCTTCTTTGCAATAGTGAATAGGGAAATTCATTTCATAATTTTAAACAAGCTTTAGCTACTGCCCCATCTTTAGGGTTACCAGACTATGATAAAACTTTTATTTTATTCTGTCATGAAAGAAATGGATTTGCTCAATGAGTACTTGCATAAAAACATGGGGACAGCTATTGTCCATTAGCTTATTACTGCATGGAACTTGATTCTGCTGCAAAAGGTTTTCCACCCAGTTTAGGGGCAGTTGCTGCTGCTGCCATTCTAGTTAATCCTGCACAATTGCTGTTGTTTGGGCATGATCTCATAGTAGCTGTCCCTCATTCTGTATCATCACTTTTGCTTAAAATGAAAACTCAACCACTATCGACTGCACCTCTAAATTGATTTGAACTTACACTTCTTTCTGATCCATCTATTTCTATGATCCACTGTCCAGTTCTAAATCCTGCATGTCTGTTGCCTACTGCTGATGATGGTGAAGCACATGATTGTGTGTGTAACTATTTGCTTTCTCCTAGGAAGGACTTCAAGGCTATTCCTATACCCAATGCTGATCTGAACTTGTTTATGAATGGCTCATGTGGAAGAAATCAAAGAGACCAATTGACTGCGGGAATAGCCATCTGCGCTGAAGAGACTATATCATTGCAACAAAGATTAGAAGGTGTTCACTCTGCTCAAATAGCTGTGTTATTAGCTTTGCAAAATATCTATGAGTTAGCCAAAGACAAGGTGGGCAATATTTGTACAGACAGCAATTATGCTTTTGGGATGGTACATGATTTTAGGCAACTTTGGAAAGAGAGAGGATTTTTGACCTCCTCAGGAAAATAAATTAAAAATTCAGGGTACATAAAATCATTGTTAAATGCACTTCTGCAATCTAAGAGGCTGTCTGTAATCAAATGTTTTCCACATCTAAAAGGTCAGTATGCTGTAAAAAAGGGTAGCAATTTAGCACACCAAGGTACTAAACAAGCAGTTGTAGATGTGTTTGATTTTGAAAAGTTGCCATGCTTTCCAGCTGAAACATCATAGGGAGAAGTTCAGAGGTGGCTCAACGATGGATGTAGAAAATCCTCTGATGCCATATGGCCACATCTGGTTGGCTGACTGGTGGCGCCTGCCTCTTTGCTACATTACCTGGTAAGGGCATATCACCTAAATGCCCTTACATGTAACACAGATTTATTTAATCAAATTACCTGAAGTTGGTATGCCGCTCATGTCTCCTCTTTGATACTTCAGTATTGTTCAAAATTGTGAGATATGTCAAGAGTATAATGTAAGTAAAAATGCCAACATTAAGGCTGCATGTTTACCTCTATCCTGGGGAACTTTTGTTAACATGCAGCTGGACTTCATTCAGATGCCTAGGATTAATAATTTACAATTTATTTTGTTGGTGGTGTGTATGTTCTCAGCAAGGGTGGAAGATTACCCCTGTAACAAACCTGGTGCATTAACAGTAGTTAAACAACTTCTGTATGCTTTTATACCAAGATTAGGTATATCATGTAACATCAATACTGACCAGGGAACACATTATAATAATTCTTAACTTAAAGGATTATGCATAATTTTTAATACTAACTTGAATCTGCACTGCACCAACCATCCACAGTCGTCTGGTTAGTGCAAAGGGTAAACAGAACCATTAGGAATAAAATTTTAAAGATTTGTGCTCAAGCACACTTAAAGTAGCCTGCAGGCCTACCCTTAGCATTAATGAGTATGAGGGCCTCACTAAATGCCACCAGGAAGTTGAGTCCATATGAAATATTATTGGGGAGGCCCATGCCGTTCCACCTACACCTCTAGTAGGAAATGCCGAATTACCCTTGTCAGATGATGCTATAATTTCATATTGTAAGAACTTGATTCGTATTTTGCAGTAATATCATCACACAGTAAGAGCAGCATTACCAAATCCTCCTGACCATCCCTGTTATCTACTACAGACGGGTGATTGGGTTTATGTAAAAATTTTCCTGGAGAAGAACGGCCGCAGCCTGAGGTGGAAAGGTCCTTTCCCGATACCTACTAAAAACCTTGACTGCTGTTCACTGTGCAGGACTACCAACATGGAGCCATTCATCTCATTGCAAGAAGGCCATGCCATGTGGGGACACCAAATGACTCATTGCAGCCAATAGAAGGAGATCAAGGTGCAACAGATAAATCATCTGCCCAGTGACAAAGTCAAGGTCAGTAGCACTCCATGATGAATCTAGTGACAACAGGTACCTTTGCTTAGTTTCTGCTGCTGTTTCTTTCTATAAACTGGTTGAGAGAAAACAGTTTCTTGCTGGTCCTTCAGCAGTATGCCAAAAATGTAAACACAAACTGCTGCATATGTCCGCATATACCTCATCATTCTAAGGCAGGGATTCCTATGACTCCCATCCCTGCATCACAAGTGTCATTTGAAAAGGACGTTAATGACATTAGTCTAATCTGGCATAATGTAACTGATTTTTCAAAGGTTGTGTCTCTTCAACTTGCAACCACACACTATGGAGACACATGGTATGCCAGGAATGGGACTGTACCAGTAGGGAAAAGCAAATGTAATGACACCAGCCATGGAAGTGTGTTAGACTCTTTGCACAAAAGCTATGACTGGGGGCATGGCATGGGCATGATAAGTGACTGTTACTACATCTGTGGTGATCGTGCCTTCCTGTGGTTGCCTACAGACTGGTCTGGATGTTGCTTTGCAGGCTATATTACTCCTGCTATTCAACATTTCGAAAACCAGTTTCGTGCACTCCTACCTGTTGAAGTCTGATCCTAAATCAGTGACTTCCAGAGTGATATCCTCACACCACAACCATATGCAAAAGTAGGCTAACACATTTCTCTAAAGTCAAGTACAGACTGTAAAGCAAATGGCAGTAGAAGCTTTCTAGGTCTTGTCCACACTGATGCCAAGGACATGTACACCGGCATATACACCAGGAGCACTGCGTATACATTCATACAATTCTTATGAGTTAGATATTCATGACAGGACAAAATCCAGACTATAAAAAAAAAACAAAACAAAACATCAAACAAGCCCTCTGTTTCAAATCATTTAATTCATTCCCCTTATTTCTTTATACAACTGATTATCTGCTTGTTTACTTATTAATTTCAGTTGAATAATCATGTAAGTGGGAGGTGGACAGATCCTTTTGAATCACAACCTGAGCTCCATGGTGCAACTCACAAGCAGAAAATTGTAAACAGAATAAAGAATTGTACCATTTTCTGAAAGAATGTCAGGTTGGCAAAATGCGGAAGTGGAATTCAAGCAAGATGGCAGTTGAAAAATATAAGAAATGGAAATGAGGTCCAACTATAACTACCAGTTTGTATGCAAGAACGGCATTATTACTCACACCTGAAATATTTGTATATATGCACATATGTAAAATGTATAACTATAAATAAGCTGATTAACAGTGGCTATATCAAGTATGGACGGATCTCTCCATTTTTATTTATTTTTTTTAGTTTTATGTGCAATGGTGTTCTTTAAACTAATGAATGTGAATTGTAGATGTCTTGCGTTGTTGTGATTTGTCGGAAAATTGTTTCCTTGCAACAAAATATGACACTTGCTTCGATTTGAAATGTACATTGACTGTAAACCTGTTAAATTTTATCTGTCTATGTCTAGATATGATAGTTATATAACAGCCTCTTAAATAAAACTATGACTTCACATGGAACCGGTGTGTCTGTTTGCTTGTTCATCAGTCAACTGTTAAAGAACTCTTGCAACATGGCCAAAAATTAAACCCTAATCCCTCTCCCATAAAATCATCAATCAAACCTGCAATAGAATTCATCTCTTATTTCATAGATAGCATAGTTTTCCTAACCAAGGATTCACAAATCTAATCCCAACCCTGCCTAGTAGCCATATATCATTACGTAAAGTTTCACCTTCAAACCAGTGCCCTTATTCAGTATAAAACTCAAACTCAAAGCATGCTCAGCTTCAGTTGATGACCTTCAAAGTGAATACCTTAAAATAACAGCCAATAGCATTGCCTGTCTTGTCTCAATCCTTATAAATAGGTCAGTCTAGGAATTCCATATTCCCTTTCTTGGGAATTAGTCACACATTATCTATACAAAGTAGGAAATTCAACAGACTTCACTAACCTTAGACCTAAAGTGATCTTAGGTTCATGTGAGAATACTAGGCTAATTGTCATGAAGTCTGAACCAAATTGTGTAATCTCTGTTTATGTGGTGAAGAAATTAACCATCGTGCTAAGCCCAGCATGTCTGAAATACAGGAAAAACATGGCTTCTGTACCTCCCATATATGTAACACTGCACCTCTAACCCTTATAGATACTGTTAATAAATAAAACGATAACGACAAACTAGTCCCCCCTTATTTCTATACTTTTCTAAAGCCTTTAACACAATTTGTCACAGCAAACTTCTACTTCAAATGCTCATATTAGGTCTATCACTGAGCACCCTTCTATGGTTTAAAAGCTATTTGTCCAATAGGTAACAGTTAGTAAAATGGCACTCCATCCTCTCTCCATACCTCACAGTCACCACCAGTGTACCACAAAGCTCTATCCTTGCTCTCCTTCTCTTTCACACATCATCATCCTACAGTGATCCAGACAACAGGCATCCCTAATACAATACACTGATGACTTCACACTCATAAGTGTATCAGATAACCTGGCACATCTCCAAACAATTGCTCAGAAAGCTGTAGCAGACATGGTTTTGTAACTCACAACTCATGCTCAACCCCCTCAAATTGCTACTGTTTAAACCATAGCTCTGTCATGAAAAACATTTAAAATCCTCTCACTTAGTACACCATCTGAAGTCACTTCAAATAGCGAATAATGAGGGAGGATAGTGGATGATTATAAGTAATAATAGTGATAATAATACTAATAGTAATGATAAAAGTGGATGATGGCAGCTAAGTTTGCAGATGACTGCAAGCTAGGATACATCCTCAAATGTCTTCGGCATTCCTTCAGGGAGGATTGTGTCAACTAAATAACTGGTGTCAAAATCACAGTCTAAAACTAAATATCAAAAAATGCATTACTGTATGTTTTGGGAAGTCATCTACCCCCTGGGACCTACCACACTGACAATACGGCCCTAAGGCATTACCCAGTTCAGGATTTGGGAACTTATGTGGACAGTGACTTAACTTTTGACCAGCATGTGTCTATTGCTGTAAGAAAGTCCTTCTATACTGCACAGATTATAAACAGAGATTGTGCATAGATCTAGGGATGTCATTGACCCCCTTTACTCAGCCTTGATTGAGCCAATTATTGCACATAAAGCCCCCTTTGGCATGTATCTGTTCAGACACATGTAACAACTGGAGCTCACACAAAGATACCTTACTAAAAGGATACAAGGCCTAAATAACATGTCCTACATGAACCAAATGAAACCCCTATCAGTATAGTCAGTATCCTACAGACTCCAAAGAAGTCACCTGTGTTTGGCATAGAAGGCATCCTCTGATCTATTACTAATGGATTTACTGCACGTCAGTAAGTCAAATGTCATCAGAAATAATTTGCCTAGGCATTTAAACCTGTTCTGCAACATTAATAGAACAGTTTGAAGGGACAGGTATATTTTGCAGAGGATACCACTGCTGTGGAACAGACTCCCCATCCACATAAAACAAAGTTCATCCCTCTCCATTTTCAACTGCAACCAAGGTATATGGATGGGAAACAGAAAATTTACCCCAGAACATCCCCATGCACTACCAATGGGCATGAACATCTCCTAAATGCTTTATTGTATGCATGGGTCCACTCAAATTATCTATGGTATTATCCCAGTTATTCTCTTTAGGGGTAATATTTAATTATCAACCTTTTGACAGGTAAGGCCAGTCAATAACCTATTGGGATAGGTTATTTCAAACACAAAAGTGGAAATTAGCTAGATAAAATGGCCAGCAAGAGCAGCTAACCTAGTACTTACCTTACCTATGAACCTATAATCTTACATTTCACATGCACATACAAATAATGCATAAAAAACTCACCAAAAACTTGGAATCTCTTAGTGATCCAAAAACTTTCTGAAGAAAAAAACACTTTATTCAGCTGCTTATATTTTTCTAATTTGTGTTTCTTCCTTCTACTCTGTTACTTCATCTTGCTTTGCTTTTTCCTGCTACTTTCTGCCTGTTCTCTAAAGTGTTCAACTGCATCTTTTCTATTGCATTTATTACTGCTTGTTTATAGCCTGTCTATATTATTCTTAAGTGCTATTCTAAGCTCTTAGTTTTAGGTTAAGCACTGGGCTTTAAGCCCACCCCTTAGCTCTCCCTAGCCGTTCTCCTTTAGATTCTGACAAATATGAATGAACAATTTCCTACAGTTTCTCCTGCCAGTCTGGTTGATATGGGCATCCTGAGACAGTGTAGCAACTGCCTCAAGTATACTGACAACCATCTACTACTACCACCTAGGAACACAATTTGTGAGAGAAGCAATTACATTAGGAATGTACAGTCCAAGCTATCTCCACCTTAAGCCAGTATATCTGGCACTGAAAAGGTTGTTAACACAATCACTACACCTCAAACACCACCCAAACCTACACAACACAAACCTACATATGCGGAGGTCCTCCGCATAAACTTACCCAAACAAAGGAGACCTCCAAGGCAAAAACACACGCGAACTCCACAGCCCTCTACACTACATTCCACACATAGTCCACACACCTATGCCTCAAAACCAATAAAGGTTTACCATAAACCCAATATATTAGTCATAGAAGACTCCACTGTGAGACACACAGATGTGCCTATCACCAGGCTGGATAAGGAGAAAGTCACGGTTAGTTGCCAGTCAGGTTATTCTCCTACTAATGTGAATTAGGGTAATACTTAAAAGTTATACCTGATTTTGGACTTTTAAAGACTCCAATGTGGTGCTAGTTATGCACAAAACATAGCACAACTATACACTGAATGCATCATTCATACTTACTTCTTCCTACAACATATACTCCAAATTCAATATTTGACATAAACAATGAAAGAGAATTTAAAAAATGTCATGCATAAAAACATGCACTAAGCTGTAACATCATTCAGTAGGCTTGTAAGCATGTACCAGAATGTCTCACTGGAGCCATGTTGTTGTGTGCAGTGGACTGTTGTTTCATTTGAGCCAGCAGTGAAACCTACCCAGTATCTGTGCAATAAAGCATGGCCATAATCACTGTCACATACATCACAGGAGGCGAAGTGACAACTCTGGTTTCACAACCCCTCAACAAAACTAATTCTAAACATACAGTCACTATCCACAAAAGGAAAACGCTTTAAATATTGTTTAAAAAATAGCTAACTAATAAGCCATACAAAAAATAAAATGATTAAAAAGTAGTAATTTAATAAAAAAAGGCTGCGATAACCTCTTCTCCAACTAGGCATGGGAATCCTCTTTCCTCTTTATTATTTCCTTTATATTTAGAGCCACTAGCAGAGAAAATACGGGGTGAGCGTCCTTGTTCTACTCTACCTACTTAACTGAGTAAATTACTTGAAACTTCAGCAAGGCATCCTTATTTCTTCCACAGGGAGGGTATCAGAGAGAGAGAGAGAGAGAGAGAGTGAGTCTCCTAGATCTGCTAGCTAAAAGGATTTTATCTGGACTAATTCTTTGTACTCTGTTTCTTTCCAAACTGGGGGAGGCCTTAACTGATATGTCTCTCTGACAAGACTTCAGCTCGCTCTTTGCTCAAGTCTGCTTCTCAGGTAGCTAGATATTCAGTTAAGTGTAGCTAGGATGATGCTGATGCTTCAAGGGCTGTGACAGGGTTAGTCCTGCAGAGGCATTTCTGGATTGTGCTTTAATCTCTTATAAAGAATATCAAGGCTAAGTTGTCTGGATACTCAAAATTTGGCTCTGCAGCTGCAGACCTCTAAGGTGTTACAGGTCAAGGGTAAGGTTATGCAAGACCTGAAGCAGATTTTCCTTTCCCTTGTTCCTAAATACCAGAGAGATTATCCTTACAAAGAAGGTACTTTTGTGCAAATACATAAAAGGTCTGTCCAGAGAAACCCAATCATGACTCTAAAGGCAGAAGTCTTCCTTTCTTGATAAACCTGCTTCCATGTGACTACCACTTTCTTCATCCCATCCAGATTCCTCTCTGTCTCAAAGACTGCCTCTGTCTTTTCCCATTGGCAGAGAATTACAGTAGACAAGTGGATTCTGTCTGTAGTTCATGGGGGCTTCCTAATGGTGGTGAAGTCCCTTTCTCCCTTTTCAGGTATTCCTCAGCCTCCTCATTCCCACTTGCCTCAGTTTCCAACAATGTGTTTCCATTCAATGTGGTCTGTTTCTGGCAACTGTGTAGCCAATTTCTCATTGGCATAAAGGAAAGGGTTTCTATTCCAGTATGTTTCTAATTCCCAGAAATGAGGGTCCTTGGAGATCTATCTTACATCTTTTCTTTCTCAATACTTTTCTGAAAATTTCCACATTCAGAATGTTAACGCTGTAGCACTGCTTCTGCCTCAAGCTTTTCTGGTTTCTCTAGAAGGATGCTTATCTCCATATTTCTATTCATCCTCTTTTCAGGAATTTTTTACACTTCTCTGTACCTTCCTCACATTATCAGTTCTATACTATTTGTTTCTTCTATACCCTAAAGGAATTTACTAAATGACTAGCCCTTGTCAACCTAGATGAATGGCTGGATGACTGCATATTCACTCCTGTGATGGTGCCCATCTGCCTCCTGGACAGAGGAAGTCTGTGTTAACTGCCATAGACCCTTACCTCTGTGAACTTCACTCACCTGACCACCGACAACTGAGGCAACTCGGGATAAATATGGCTAGGCTTTTTATTTCTGTATAGCTTTTAGCCTAGTAACCTCCTATGAACCCATGAACCTGTCATAACCTTTTGTAGACTTTGTGACATCCAGATATTTCCTTATCTGGGTGATCTTCTCATTCAAGTTCCATCTCAGCAGAATTTCCTGCAGGAATTGGAGTTCCCAGTGCTCCTCCTTTGAATTGTAGGCTTCACTTTAACACTTAAAAGTCAGTCCTGACACCTTGTAAAGGTCAGGTTTTCTTGGATTGCAGAATTCAGACTCTTACTATGACTACATGTCTTCCTCCCCGTAAGGTCCTCTGACTCTTTCTTTCAGTACTTTCTTTCTTTGCAAGAGATCACGGCAAGAGAGTTCCTAAGAGACCTGAAGTTCATAGCATCCACTATCCCTATGGGTCCATTTGCCAGACTCCATATGATGAGATTCTGCTAGTATCTGAAGGCAATTTGGCTTCAGCATTGTCATCCTGTGGACTTTCAGATTCTTCTGATCTTGCCTAAGGAAGGAATTTCTTTGGTGGATCAGCCAGATATCTGTAAACCTAGGCCTTCCCGTTCTGGTTCCTCCTCCCTCTCAGGAGCTGTATACAGATGCTTCAGACTTCATATGGGGGGGCTTGTTCCAAAAATATCAGGGTCCAGGGAGTTTGGTCTCCTTGGGAGGTGACTGAGCACATCATTGTCAAGGAAAGGAAGGCTTTGATCTTGACTCTGTAGGTCCGGCATTACTTTCTTGTCACCAGAAACACTCAGAATCTTTACAGACAGTACCACTGTTATGTAGTACATAACCAAGCAAGGGAAGACCACCTTTGCAGACTAGCCCTCATTACATTACTTTGTGATTCACCACCAGGTGGTTCTTCGGGCAGATTATAATCCCCTCAGAAAAGAATGTGGTGGTAGGCACTTTGAGCAGTTCCAGGACAGATCCTCACAAGTGTGTGTTGCACAGAGGGGTTTTCCTGGACATTATTCATTGATGGGGGAACCCTTCAGGTTGATCTATTTGCCTCCCCTCAGAACAGACAAATCTGCAAGTTCTGTTCCAGAATGCCAAGTCCTCTGGCTTGGAAACTGAATGCCTTGTCATTCTGTTGGAGAAGGGTGTGCCCGCATGCATTTCCCCCTCTTCGTCTTTTGCCAAAGGTCCTTCAAAATTATGTTGGATAGAAACAAAATCTTATTGGTGACTCCCTTTTTTGGCCCAGACAGCATTGGTTTCCCCTTCTTTTTCACATGGAAAGTGGCAATCATCACAAGTAAGGTTACAAGATGGGTCTTCTCATTCATTAGTTCACTCTCATTTATCCTCATCTTCTCACCGTTTAGTTGATTTTCTGGATGAAAGGGTTTTGGTTTCTTTCCAGAACCATTTTTCTGAGGACGAACTTTGGGTTTTACAGGAGGCAAGAAAACCCACTACAAGAAAATCTTATGTAACTAAGTGGAAGAGATTTTCTTCTTGGTGTCACAGCAATGAACAAGATAATCTTTCTGTGGGAATTCCTACTGTTTTTTCTTATCTGCATGAGTTGCTCAGTTCTGGTCTGACATATTATTCTGTTAAAGCCATATTATTCTGTCAGCTGTCTCCTCATTGCCTACCAATGGATTCAGCATTTTCTTCCACATTTAAAGTCAGTTTCTAAAAGGGTGTCATAGGTTCATAGGTAGGTACTAGGCTATCGACCCAAGAGCCTAAGTAAACCTATCCAACAAGGTTCCCTGGCTTATGCCACCCAAGAAAGTTAATTTCCTGTGACCCTGTCAGACAGAGCCACAGAAATAATCCCAGGGGTGTATTTCCTATTTCCCATCCACTCGTCAAGATTTTTCTTGAAGAGTGCTAGTGAGGAACTTTGCTTGACATAGATGGGTAGCTTGTTCCAGAGTATAGGAAGTCTCTGGGACAGGAATCTATCCCTCCAGCATGTCCTGTTTATTGTGGTGACAAGGTTTAGGTCCCTAGAGCATATAGCTCAGAGGGATTGGGATTTCTTTAGGTGCAGCATGTCCAACAGCTCTGGGTTTAACATAGCTTTATATGTTAGGCAGAGATCTCCTCGGAGTAGGCGATATGCTACAGAGTAAAGCTGGAGTTTTTTGAGACGGTCAGTGTAGGGCATCTGTTTTAGGCCAGTAATCCTCTTTGTGAGGTACTGCTGTGGCCTTTCCAACTGCTGCAGATGTCTTGTGAGGTACATTCCAAAAGGGGCATTGTACTCTGTAATGGGTCTAATAATTGCCGAGTAGAGGGGAACAATGACCTCTTTTTTCCTGGATGAGAACCCTTTTGTGATGAGGTGTGCCACATAGAAGGATTTTCTGACTACTATGGCAATGTGATTATCAAAGGAGAGACTACTGTCCACCTGAGTCCCAAGGTCTGTTATCACACATTTGGCATTAAGTAAACTGCCATTTATGTGGTAGTTCATGGGTACAGAGTTTTTACCAAAGGGGATGACAATGCACTTTTTGGCATTGAGCTTTAGGCCATGCGTCTGACACCAGGCATCTGTCTCAGTGAGGCCCTTCTGTAGGATGTCCACATCATTTGGGGACTCGACTATGGCTCCTAGTTTGCAGTCATCTGTGAACTTCATTAGCCAGAGGCCTTCTGTGTTAGCCTGTACTTCAGAAAAGTAGATACCAAACAGGAGAGGTGCCAGGACTGAACCCTGTGGTACTCCACTTGTCACTAGTTTGAAGTCAGATTTGGAGTCTGCAACTTTTACAGTGTGGGTTCTGTCAGTGAGCCAGTTGCTAACCCATCTTGTGACATAGGGATTTATACCTAGTTTAGTGAGTTTAGCTATAATTCCAGAATGGAGGATGGTGCCAAAAGCCTTGGTGAGGTCAAGATAGGCTGTGTGAACCACCTTACCCTCGTCTACGGCTTTGATGACTGCCTCAAAGAAGTCGATCAGGTTCAGAAGGCATGATCTGCCTTTCACAAGCCTGAACTGGGTGGGGTCCAGAGTTTGGAGGATGTCCATCATGCTATGCTGCTGCAGTCATCACACTTGGGTTATCCTGCTGTCAGGAGGGTCCCGCAGTTGGCCTGAATTCCAAAGCCTTGGTCCGGCGTCGGTTGTCATTGCTTCTTCCCTGATGTCAGTGCGGCAGGGGTATAAAAGAGGCAGCCAACGCCATTTTCTTCTGTCTTTCTTGCCGCATGGTGCCCGAAGCAGAAGCAGTTCGCAAGTGCCAGTCGGCCAGCTCCTGAGATTTTCGAACAGAATTTCAGCCGAAGTCTTCTATAAAGCTGAGTACCCCATTGGGGAAACTTTTCTTGCCTCATACCAATGTCAGACAAAGTTAATAACTGTATTTCTTGTGGGAAGCAAATACCTCATAAGGATTTTCATTCTTATTGTATTCCTTGCCTAGGCCCAGACCACGATGTTTCTGGTTGTCGGTTTTGCGCTAGGTTCAATAAACACACTATTAAGCGTCGGGCTGATACCTCCCAACATTATTTTGGCAGAAAATTCAACTACATTATGTCGTCAGAACCTCCGACAACTGCTATGTTTAAAAAACACAAGGACAAAGACCGGCAGCCTAGACCTAGACCAGATACCGAGGTCTCGGTTAGGCCTGCCGCCGGATCTTTGGTATTCAGTGAGGCGCCTACGCAGCCCCTGACTACTGCAGATTTAGAAAATACGACTACCTCTCAGTCAGAATCTACTGGGCCACTGGAGCTGGTTCCTCCTCAACTCGCAGATGCCAGCCCTGACGGCGATCCGGAGACTATGGACAGGCCTTCGGTTTCAGAAGGCGTCTTTAAACCGACGACTCTCTCCGTTAATTCATACGCTAAGCTTCCAAAGGTTAAGAAACCGGGTCCACAGACTCCCACACGGGCCCCTATGCCTAAAAAACAGATGCTCAAAATGGCGGAGGACCTGATTACCCTTATCAGAGGATCTCAGCCCCCTCCTGACAAAAGGCCTAGACTGGAGGAAGATTTACCTCCTTCTGACCAGGAATACATTTCCTCAGCAGACTCTGAGGAACAGGATTACCCTTTCCCTCTCTATGAAGACTCAGATGCTGAGGAGTCTATTTCCTCTGTTTCCCCCCTGAAGACTTCTCTTTTGGGGAAACCCTGCACACCATGAGAGAGCATTTCCACTGGGAAGAACAAGATTACTCTGACTCCAAGAAAAGACTCTGTGAGCTTCTTCTTCTACCTCAGCATAAACCCCTAGCCATTCCTCCTGTTTTAGACATTCTGGATGATGTCTACACTGAATCCAGTCTAAATCCAGATTCCCTACCTCCAGCACCACCTAAACCAGACAGATACTATCGAGTCCCTGACTCTCACAAGTTTTTATATAAAAGCCCTGCTGCACACCCAGAAACCATTTCCCAGGGTCCCAAAGGGGTTAAGGCCTCTACTGCTAAGAATCCACTCCCTGCGGAAAGAGATTTCAGGGCATTAGAAAGATGGGGGAAAAAAGTGTATACTTCTGCCACTTTGGCCATGAGGGCATTAAACTGTCAATTCCACATGATTAAATACCAGCAGTACTTGCTTACTCAGTTAAAACAGAAAATGATCCCTCAAACAGATCAACTAGATTTCAAAGGGATGCAAGATTTGTTGCATGCAGCAGAACAAGTAGGAAAACATACCGTGCAGTGTGGTTTTGATTCTTTGGAGGCCTCATGTAGAACAGCAGTCACAGGGCCTGTAATACATAGACATGCTTGGCTAAAAGAGCAGACCTTACCAGAACATGTCAAAGCAAAGTTACTGGATGCTCCACTGCAAAAGGATGCATTATTTGGTGTCAAAGCAGAGGAAGTTTTAAAGAAGATGGAAGAAAAGGCAAAATCAATGCAAACAGTTAAAGATTTTTTACAGGTACAACCTCCTTGTTTCAGCAGAAACTGGCCATCAAAAAACTGGTCCTTTCCTGCTTCAGACAGACCCCAAAGGGGCAGGTACAGATGCCCTAGGGGCAGAGGCCAGCCACAAGGTACCTTCAGGCCTAGACAATGGCAAACAACAAATCAAAGAGGGGGAGACGACAGATCTCAACCCTTCAGAAAACAAACTCAATGACTTTCCTCTTTGCCTGCCAAGCAAAATTGCCCAGACTAAACCTCTAGGAGGAAAACTGGCTCTTTTCCCACAAAATTGGCACATCATAACAAAGGACAAATGGGTTCTGGATATTATTACCCGAGGCTACAGATTTCATTTTCACACTTTACCACGGATGAGAGGCATGCCAAATCTGCCAACAAACCAATGGGCAGAGGCAAAAAAACAAATTTCAGCTCTCATGAACATGCAAGCAATTCAAAAGGTACTTGCAAAAGAGCAAGGTCTAGGATTTTACTCAAGACTGTTTCTAGTACCAAGAAAGGACAAAGCCTGGAGACCCATCTTAGACCTTTCAATTCTAAACACGTACCAGGACATTCCAAAATTCAAAATGCTCACACTACAGCAGCTTCTTTCCATGCTGGGCAAGGAGTCTTGGCTGGTAACGTTGGACCTCCAAGAGGCATACCTGCATGTCCCTATCAGACAAGATTGCAGAAGATACCTCAGATTTTTGGCAGACACAATGCATTATCAATCCTCTGCATTGCCCTTTGGCTTATCTACTGCGCCCAGAGTATTCACGAAATGCCTGGCATCAGTAATTGCATACTGCAGACAGCGAGGAATACAAATTTATCCATATCTGGATGACTGCCTGATCCAAGCGGACAGCAAAGACATCCTACTACAGCATCTAGCATTTGTAACAAAGTTGCTAAGTTGCCTAGGGCACACAGTAAACAAAAAGAAGTCAAAACTAATACCCTCACAAGAAATAATTTTCCTGGGTGCCAGCTTGAATACAACGGCCCAGATGGCTTACCTCACGCCAGACAAGCAAAAACAACTGGCTCAGTACTTCAAAAAGATGGCAACTTCTACCCAGCTCACTGCAAGGAAATTTCTGCAGGCATTGGGGTACATGGCATCCTGCATTCAACTAATTGCATATGCAAGGCTGCATATGAGAAAACTACAATGGTACCTAAAAAGTGTATGGTCCCAACACAGACACAGCCTTGAAGCAAGTATAACTCTCATTCCCTGCCTTCAAAAGAGTTTCTATGGTGGGCTCAAGCATGCCAAGCAAACAAGGGCCTTCCTTTTGTCTCACCTCCAGCAAACCAAACCTTGACAACAGATTCATCAGACTACGCCTGGGGTGCACACATGGCAGGACAATGCATACAGGGCAAATGGTCTGCAAACCAAAGGCAACTACACATCAATCAAAAGGAGATGCTAGCTGTAAAAAATGCACTAACAGCCTTCAAGGACCTCTTGCATCCAGGACAACTTCTAATAAGGATGGACAACACCACAGTTATGTGGTACATAAACAAACAAGGAGGAACGCACTCCTACCCACTATGCAGACAGGCAATGGACTTGTGGAACACAGCATTAACTTACCAAGTACAACTGCAAGCACAATTCCTGCCAGGAAAAGAAAACATTTTGGCAGACAAATTAAGCAGAAATTTGACAGACCCTCATGAGCGGAGACTACACCCACAAGTATTCTCAATGATAACTCAAAGGTGGGGACCACCAGACATAGATCTGTTTGCCTCAACCAACAATTGCCAGCTACAAAAATTTTGCACAAGGACTTATCATCCCCTGGCCTGGAAAGTGGATGCCCTATCATTCAGTTGGACAGCATTGTCAGTCTATGCCTTCCCACCTCTGCCTCTACTGACCCAGGTATTACTGAAAGCCAGATCAGAGAGACCACAAATGATCCTCATTGCTCCGGACTGGCAACGTCAACACTGGTACCCACTACTACGAAACTTGACTCGCAGCCCTCCATGGATCTTGCCTCAATTCCCTCTGCTGTTAACCCAACAAAACTCTCAGATCCTTCACAGTCAACTTAGGATCTTAAATCTAGCTGCATGGAAAATACCTTAAATTATCAAACAACACTTCTCTCAAAGGACGTCCAGAATGTCATTTTGGAGGCCAGGAGGCCCAGCACCAGAAAAACTTACTCAGACAAATGGAAAAGATTTTGTGTATGGAGCCAGGCCAGAAGCCTAAATCCTGGCATCCCAAATATTCCGCACATACTCCAATATCTAACTGAGATGCTACACAAAGGCCTTTCTTTCTCATCCATAAAGATCCATGCTTCAGCCATTTCAGCTCAATATGATACAGTTCCTCCCATTTTCTCTCATCCTTTGCTAAGGCAGTTTCTCAGAGGGGCAAAAAATATAAGACCCCCCAGAAAACCACCAACTCCAACTTGGGATCTAAATTTTGTTCTGGAAAAGTTAACACTTCCTCCTTTCGAACCAGCCTTTTCAGCAGAGCTTCAATATTTGTCATGGAAGACAGCCATGCTGCTAGCTATCACCTCAGCATGCAGAGTGTCAGAACTGCAGGCACTTATGGCAGTGGAACCTTTCATAATTTTCCATCAGGACAGAGTATCTTTACGCACCAACCCTTCCTTCATGCCAAAGGTAGTATCCAGTGTGGCTCTCAATCAGACCATACACTTGCCCACCTTTTATCCAAACCCACAGAATAAAGGAGAAAGACTCCTTCACTCTTTGGACATTCACAGACAGTTACATTACTATTTGGACAAGACAAAGGCCTTCAGAAAATCTGACCAACTCCCTGTATCCTATGCACCAGGCTCTGAAGGAGAGGCTATTTCAAAACAGACCATCTCCAAACGGATAGCACATTGCATCCGCTTTTGCTACTCACACCATGGGAAAGCAGTGCCTGCTAGTATTAGGTCTCACTATACCAGGGCTACAGCAACCTCAGCAGCCTTCCTCCGAGGAGTCCCAACAAAGGACATTCTGGAGGCAGCTACCTGGAGTTCAGTGCACACCTTCACCAAGCATTACCACCTTCCTCTATACTCAAAAACCAGAGCTGGGTTTGCCACTGCAGTTCTGCAGGGCATCTTAGCTGCACCTAACCCAGTTTAGCTCTTACCACCCAACCATAACTTTGGGACTCTACCCAAGTGTAATGACAGCAGCAGCATAGCACGATGAACATAGTACAGTTTTGTACCTACCATAAATGTAGATGTTTGAGTGGTTATGCTGCTGCAGTCCAGGTTACCCTTCCTCCATCCCCTCTACCTAACAAGGCTTTTCTTATACCTCCATGTACTTCAACCTTTGGGATGCATGTCTGTATGGTGTATTTGCTTACAACTAGTACCATTGTTTTGCACTAAGGTATGTTTTGCAAGCTTCTTATTTTGCCTTCTTAGTTTGGGGCACCTAACATCTGGGGCAAGAAAAACTGAAGAAAATGGCATTGGCTGCCTCTTTTATACCCCTGCCGCACTGACATCAGGGAAGAAGCGATGACAACCGATGCCGGACCAAGGCTTTGGAATTCAGGCCGACTGCGGGACTGCCTGACGGCAGGATAACCCAAGTGTGATGACTGCAGCCGCATAACCACTCGAACATCTACATTTATGGTAGGTACAAAACTGTACTTTACCAATGTCTTTGTTTATGAGTTCCATGATGATACGTTCCATGGTCTTGCAGACCAGGCTCATCAGGCTAATAGGGCGATAGTTCCCAGGATCATTGGTGGCTCCCCCTTTGTGGAGTGGGATAACTGTTGCTGTGTGCCATTCAGTGGGCACAAAGACTGACGTGAGACTATGATTGAACATGGTGCTTAGGTTGGGAGCCAGTTCGTTCTGAAGTTCGTGTAAAACGCAGCCTGGGATGTTGTCCGGTCCCATGGATGCTTTGTTTTTGGTTTTAGAGAGTGCAGCTTTTACCTGCATAGATATGATTACAGGGACTCTGCATTCTTCCTGTATAGATATGGGCCATTTAGGGGTGAGAGGGGGGTAAAGTTAGCACTGAACCTATCTGCCAGGATGCTAGCAATATCAGTTGGTTCTGTAATTTTCATGCCATTGTGCTGTAACTCAGAGCAGATTTGGGTGTAGCCATAGCGATTCTTCACATAGCTATAGAATGCATTGTGTTTGCCCTTAGAATCAGTGGCAATTTTTGTTTTCATAGCTAGCTTTGGAAGATCTTATATGGGATCTCAGCTTCTTACTGAGGCTGACCAGGGAGCTCCTCCACTCATGGGATTTTACTCTCTTTTGCAACAGTTTATTCCTTCTGTTGCAGAGTTTGTTTATGGCAGGGGACCAGCAGATTGGCTTCCTTTTTTGGAGGATAGCGTCTTGGTTCTGTTTGGGATGGCACGATCCATGCACTCGTGTAAGTGCTTATAGAGTGCATTTGTGTAGGATTCATCAGATGTAACTGTATTGTCCATCTGCATGGGTGTCATGAAGTTTGCCACTTTTGTCTTAAGATCCATGAAGTTGGCTTTGGAGAAATTTCTTCCATGGTTTCCTTAGTGGTGGGTGGGGGTGGGATGTGGATATCTAGGGTGATTAGCTTATGGTCGGATCTGACCAATAAGGAGTTGACCGGTTGTGGAGCAACGATCACTCATATCGGTAATGACTAGGTCTAGGATATTGTTGTCCCTGGTGGGGGTGTGGATAAGCTGATCCAGGGCATTGGAATTTATGAATTCCAGAAAACGTTGAGAAAAGCAATTGGGACATGAGTAGTTTTCCCAGTTAATGTAGTTGAAATCACCCATTATTAGGGTGTTTGGTTGAACCCTAATATTTTCCAGTATATCAAGAAAAGAGGAGTGGGAATCCTGGAGCATGGTGGGGGATCTGTAGCAAGCTACAATTTGGATTGCAGTTTTGCCCACAGTCAGTTGCACTTGGATAACCTCGGATGCATTATGCTGCACAACTAACCTGGAGGTTTGGATATCCTTAAAGAATATGGGCACACCTCCGCCTTTGGTGTTCTGGTCCAGGTTAGATGGCTGAAAAGTGTGGTATGAGTTATAGCCTGGTAATACATGGGTGGTCTCTAGAGCCTTGACCCAGGTCTCAGTCACTGCACAGATATCGATGTTCCCCATTTTAAGGAGTGCCTTGAGTGATTGCATTTTGAGATTTAGACTTCTAGTATTGAGTAGCATTACCCTCAGTTTTTGCTTGCCTGTTCCTGTTATGGTGGTGAATTTGTCATTTGAACCTTGCCTAAAAAGGCACTATAGGGGCGGCAAGAGCCTTAGTCAGTATCCAGAATCCCAGGGGTGACAGGTGCAGGCCATCTCTGGCAAAGAATTGTGGTTTGTCGACCATGTCGTCCCAGGCAGACAGACACTAGATCCCCTTAGAATGACATCATAAGCTTAGCCAATTGTTGAAGTCAATCATTTTGTCCTTGTACTGCGGTATCATTCTGGGTGATGGCAGGATGCTACTCAGTGCTAGGGTCATACCTGCCTGGGCTACAGGATCGGAGAGCTCTTCCATGTCTCTTTTCATGTAGTCCAGGGAGGTACATCTCAGGTCGTTCACACCAACATGGACAATGACTTAGTCATATTTGTACTTGTTGTGGAGTGACCTGAGTGTGTGAGTTATGTGGCGGATCCTGGCACCTGACAGACAGCTGACAGTAACCTTCTCCTTGTTTAGCCTGGTGAGTGGGACATCAGTGTGCCTGACTATAGAGTCACCTATGACTAGCGTGTTGGGTACATTGTATTGCCTTATGGGCTGTGGTTTATTGGCACACTGAGTCTGTGGGCTATGTGTCATTTGGGTTATGTTGGGGGGGTGGATGTTGCTTTGCTTGCGTTTCTAATTTGGAGGTCTCTGTTGCTTGAGCAGATTATTATTGAGTGCCTCTGCGAATGTTTTTGTGTTTCTATGTGTGGATTTAGGTGGTGTAGGTTTAGTGGGACTATGTGATGAGTGTGGTGTGGTGCAGGTGTTTACCTTCTCCTCTTGACTGTCAAGTTCAGTCTTGGTTGGAGACAGCTTTATCTCCAGTTTGGTTAGATAAGTGCATCTCTCACAGGTTGTGGTGTTGGGTGGTAGGAGGAGAGGGTTGTCTGTGTACTTGAGGCAATTGCAACATTGCCTCAAGATGCCCAGATTTATCAGATAGACAGGAGAGAACACTGGGAGCTGACCCTTGGACATGCCTGAATAAAAAACTACTTTCCTCTAGACAAGTGAGGGAAGTGAGTATAAGAGCTGTTTTTTTCTCTAAGCATGTGAGGAAAGTAAGTACAAAAAAATTTCCTCTAGGTAAAGAGGAAGGTTGAGTGCTGTAGTAATTTGTAGCTTGTTTAATGCTAACAAGTTTTAAACAAGTGCTGACCAGGAATAAGCAAATTCAAGTGCTAAAACTAAGAGTCTGTACATGGATATCATGGTAGATTGGCTACCTAGTGCTTACCACTCCCACTGATATGCTATGATATGCAAGAATGCTTCCCTCCAACACAGAAAGGCTTGGGGGGCTCAGAAGCTTACAAACAGTCCTGGATACAACAAATATGTATCTGGGCTAGACTACTTACAGGAAAGGTGGGAAATAAGCACAAATGCAGGCTTTTAAACCAGAAAGTTGAAAGAGATGGAAAAACTGCCCAAACGGCCAATAAACTACAATTTCTGGGCCAGAAACCACTCTTGTGGTAGATAGGATACCTAGTGCTTACCACTCCCACTGATATGCTAGAAGGCTTCTCTCCAACACAGAAAGGCTTGGGGAGCTCAGGAGCTTAAAAGCAGTCCTGGATACAGCAACTCTGTATCTGGACTAGACTAGTTACAGGAAAGGTGGGAAATGAGTGCAAACACGGGCTTTTAAACCAGAAGGTTGAAAGAGATGGAAAAACTGCCCAAACGGCCAATAAACTACAATTTCTGGGCCAGAAACCTCTCCCACTGATAAGCTAGAAAGCTTCCCTCCAACACAGAAAGGCTTGGGGGGCCCAAAAGCTTACAAACAGTCCTTCATATTTTCTCCAAGAAGCCCATTCTTCCTGCTTGGGACCTGATCTGTGTTCTTGAAAAGCTTTTGAGCCAGCAGCAACTTCCACTTTGAAACTGTGTACCTGGAAAACTGTCTTTTTGATGGTGCTGACATCTTCCAAAACAGTCTCTGAACTTAAGGCTCTTATGACTATTCCTCCTTTTATAGTTTTCCACAGAGAAACAATTCTACATTTATGCCTAAGGTTGTCAGTGATGTCTTTTAATCAAACTATTCATGTTCTCACCTTTTACCTTCTCCACAAAGTACAAGTGAGAGGATTCTCCATTGTTTGGATTTGCATAGACAATTCAGCTCATATATTACCTGGATAAGACTAAAGATGTTTGAAATTTTCCGTAACATTTTCTTTCTTTTCAGGCCAAGAAATTGGGTTTGGCAGTTTCCAAGCAAACCACTTCTTGGATTTCTAAAGCCATTTCATTTTGTTTCTCTTTTCATTGAAAATAGCTTCCTACTTCTGCTTGAGCTCATTCTGCTAGGCCTGTTGCCTCTTCTGGAGACTTCCTTTAAAGGTCTTGATGCTAGATCCATTTTAGAAGCTGCTATGTGGTGTTCTGTGCATACTTTATTAAGCACTATAAGTTAGATGTGTTTTCAAGGGCCAGAGCAGGTTTTGCTAGGTCCATCATCCATGTTTTCCTCTTCCATTCTCCCATTCTGTACAGTAGCTTTAGTACTCTCTCTATAGTAAGGTATACTGCAACAGTGATAAGTAGGACATCTACTGTTATGGTAAATTTTTACACAACTGTACTTTCTAGAGGCAGATACCTAGTCTTTGATCTGTACATACTTTAAACACTATGGACTGGGCTTTGTTTTTAGAGCAAGAGCTGGGTTTGTTAGTGACATTCTGTAAGGGTAGTTGCAGTCCAACCCATCTCTACCCAAAGAATTCATCTACCTCCTACTCTTTGTGAGCTGTGGAAATGTTTCCAGTAGGAAGTACTACTGAAGCAGTGACCTATACGAAGAAGATGGTACAGTTGTGTAAGAAGGTCACTGTTGCAGTCCTGTTTCCTTCCCACCATCCTGCTTAGGCATCCAATATCTGGGGCGAGTTACCCTATATCTGTGCAACTATCCTTTTCCCTCCTACCCTATCAAGGCCCTCAGCCTGCTTAAATCTGTAGAGATTTGGGGAACCCTTTTTGTCTTAAGTCCCTTGCCTAGATACTGTCAGGGAACATTCCTCCTAAGGATCTGTAGAAGTAGGAAGTGGAACAGATAGTGTGGATATCCTTCTGGGATCTTGGATAAGAAAGCTGTGAAATAACAACAGACTGATGCCTGCTTTATACAGGGTATGTATAAGGGTCAGATGTCTACCCTTCAGGGGGAGCTTTAGAAGTCAGGCTGGATGTTCGACTTTCTGCAGATGAAGTTCAAGTAGCAAGTATTACTTCAACAGTGATATACTAAAACATATGTTATTTATATAAAAACAAGCAGAAATTGATAATGGGTTCCAAACAAGAAGTTAGTGCTTAAAAACTTAAAAATGTATGTATGTATGTATGTATTTTTTATCAAGGACCTATGCAGATAACCTTTCCAGTCAGTTCACTAAATACATTTTTATACTACCCCTTAGATTATTAAAATGCCATAACAGTTTAAGAAAAGTATTTATCTCATAACAGTGGGAAAAAGATGGATATGAATTACAAAATTAAAATTCCGTTGCAGCCA
>NC_056728.1:1594109471-1594124471 GCF_019279795.1 Protopterus annectens
GTGCACCTGTACAGATTTATATGGTTCTAATAGTAGTAGGAGCAATGGTTCTCAAAAAAAAAATAATTTACAGTCGTATTTAGCTATGTTACTGATTCATGCAGAGGGAGTCTAATTCTGAGCATTCTGCAGGTGCTGAGAAGAGCATTTTTAGCTAAAATCAATACTGAAACAATATTAATTTCATGAACTGTAATCATACCTTGACTTAGGAATGAAGTTCATTCCCATCATGGTATTAGAAACCCAAAAGACTTGGAGAAATAAAAAGTGAAAGGACATATTCATATATGTATATGTAAGAGAGAGAGAGATTTTGTATTCTGAATTCCAATTCTATATTTTTAGGTATACTTGAGCACTGGATATAAATGTGTCTGTCTCCATAAACATTTATTGTAAGACAGAGCTGCACCCTGATGCATGGAGCTGCCCCTCCTTTTATGGTGCACCCCTTTTTTCAGTTTTGTTTTCCCAATAGCATAGTATTAGTTAATAGGAGCATTTGACAACCGTATTGTCCTCACAAAGTGATGTAGTGTAAAATATGCTAAGCAATGGCATTTTTAAAGCCATTCTTCTCTGTCTCAAACCTTCGAGTGATATACTACATAAAATACAATTACTTCATGACCTCTGACTTAAACATTTCTCAATGATTCATTGTCAGCAGCTGTATGCATTCCTTCCAACAGCTTAGTATAACAAGTATGACAGTGGATTAAGGGTCCTGCTGGTAAGGAAAGATTCGTAAATTAGCTCAAGTTTTTAGGAATCAGCATTTCTAAATATTAAATGTTTTAGATGCTTTTCAGACAAGTAGCCATATTCACTCACTCACACTGATCATTCAATAGTCAGTTCAGTTTAGAAAGTTAATGTAGCATATACACACACACGATAAAAACTTAGTTCTATGACTTTGTCAGTAATATGAAAGAAAATATATAGATGGTTTTATGCCTCAGTGTAGCTGTGTAGTCATGATAAAAGTGAACAAAAAAATCATTTAGCAGTGTAATGTCAGAATGAATGAATGAGAAAGTGTCATATATATGGGAATCATACTGACTTATGCATTTTATATAGTAACTTTCAGAAATAAAATGAAAATCTATTTTAGTTAGAAGGATGCATTTTTAAATAATTGCAGAAATAATAATGTAGAATATGATAAAAAATGTTATTTCCAGAGAGAACATTTTTTAAAAGTGATTTGCAGACATTTCTATATACATCATAGATTTGATGAGTTAAGTGTCGCTGTATATTTTCCAAGTTGCCTTTCCTTTCTTCTTTTGTCCATTTTTTTAACAAGAAGCTTTGTAATCTTTTTTTTAAACCATGAGCCCTAAAAAAATTTAGCTTTACTAGTTGTAACATTACCAGAGGATAATGTGAGCTATGTCCATAGACTTCAATGGGGCACCTTCTCACATGGGCTGTGGTCCGCCGACTAAATTCTAAGACACAACAGCCACTTTGCCTATGCCTACATCACTGAGTTTAAACTTCCTTGTTTTCCCTCAGGGACATTAGTTCAAGGAAAATGTAGTTTACAGTTGATGTAAAATACGAAGATGAGGACCAAAACATTTCCTGACGGTTGAAAGATCTGTTTGAGAGTTCATTCACTGCATGCTGTAGTGCAAAGGCAGGTTTACAAATGTCAGTAAATCATTTTAATCCACTAATTAGCTTTTCTTATTTTTCTTATTCAAATGATTATGAGAACATTATACAAACCTTTAGAAAAACAGCACAGCAGCTCTGTAGTAGGATTACTGCATCACATTTCCAGGGACTAGGGCGGGAGTGGCCTTAGGTCAACTAATGCCCTAGGCAAAAGGGCTCCACGGTGCCCCCCCACCACCTGGTGCCTCCACCCTGGTCTACCTACACCAAATAAATACTAGAAAAGTGTCCCTGCTAGAGCGGCGCCCTAGACAGCCGCCTAGTTGGCCTATGCCTAAGGCCGGCTATGGACTAGGGTTCAGTTGTGTGGAGTCTCCATGTGTTTTCTGCAGTGATTCTGGCTTTGGCCTTTTTACCATAGCACGCTTACTGATTGCCACCACTACATTTTCCCTAATTTGAATTTACTCTTGTCCTTGTGGTAAGAGCTATGGCAAATAGAGGGTCTGTGGATCAGCTCACTTATCCTCTTAATGGATGATAAAATAAATGACACATGAATAGATTAAATCATCACTAATATAGGCAAATGCAGAATCAGTTCTTGCTTTTTCATGATTAGTCTAACTTAGATAATTGCTAAGTGTATGTTGCAAAGCAAACTCAGTATGATTTGCAATTTTCAGATCTGCTAAGTAGTTACTATAAACTGTTATTTTATACATACTGCCTCTGTACAATGTGTGTAGAAAATCATCAGTGAAGAAGCACTTTAAAACCTTTCCTGTGAATAGTTCACTGGATGTTAAGATATTTACATTTCTGAATGAATATGTTCTACATCTGCTTGCAGGTTCCATTGTAGCAGCCATCCTTGCAAGTGATGCAGATTTTGGCGTGAATGGAGAAATTACCTATTGTGTGGATGAAGATGATGAAGATGGAGTTTTCTTCCTTAACCCAATCACTGGTGTGTTTAATGTGACCCGACCTTTGGACTACGAATTTCAGCAGTACTACATACTTACAGTTCGTGCACAAGATGGTGGTGGGCAGTTCAGTATCGTTAGGGTTTATTTCAATATTCTGGATGTTAATGATAATCCTCCAGTTTTTAACATGACTTCATATAGCACTTCTGTGATGGAGAACCTGCCTCCTGGCTCTAGTATCCTGACAATTCAAGCTACAGATGCAGATGATGGTAAGTTTTTTTTTTTTTATCATTTTTTTGTTTTTCTATGACTTGAGATAACAACAAACAACATAATTTACTACAAAAACAGACAAATTAAAATTTTATATTTTTATTTTTAGCATCAGTAGTACTATAAAATTGCAGCACTGAACTTAGTGTTGATAAATGCATTTTCTGACTGGTCTTTTTAATGGAACTTCTATACAACAGAGATTCCAAATCCATCTGTATAGTATGGCAGTATAGTTTACTGGGGTAAATCAATGAACTAC
This sequence comes from Protopterus annectens, assembly GCF_019279795.1. Classification (NCBI taxonomy): domain Eukaryota; kingdom Metazoa; phylum Chordata; order Ceratodontiformes; family Protopteridae; genus Protopterus; species Protopterus annectens. The sequence goes on from NC_056728.1 coordinate 1,594,112,577, forward strand.
AAAGGAGCAATATCCCATTGACTTTAGCCTGATGCACACAACCTGAATTTTTATATTGTGAGTAAGTCATTTACTAGATGATTGTATTCAGCTCACCCCAAAAAAGGAGCATAAACCCATACATTAAACAAAATCCCTTACATTGTATCTCTTATACTATGCAGGCTGAAATATATTATTCACTGGTCATTCAGTGACTGTTTATTTTCTGATTTTGCAATGTATCTGGCCATTGCAGTCCAAATCAGTGCAGTTCCCTATGCAGAGTTATGATTGACAACCTCCTCCTAGCAGAATGCAGTGAGCCATGGACTAGTGCAATGATCCTAAAACCGCTTTGCCCAGATGCATGTGTACAATAGAATGAGCTTGCATTTATAAAGAAACCTTATAGAACAATAGCTGAGCTGCAGTTTGTTATATGATTAGTAAGAGGGACATATATCATTAGTAAGAGGGATATTCATATAGGAATAAATGTTGGGTTGCCTGTAGATTTTAAATTATTGCTACATTTAATATAATCCATACAACTCACTGTACCAAATTTGATGACGAGTAGGAGAAATCTTTGAGTAGGAACCCTTGTAGTTGGTCTATTTTCTAACTTCCTTGCTTCACAGATGCACAGAATGCATGCATGCATGCACGGTAGTTCTTTTTTAAGACAGAAGTATTTATGACTGATCTACACGTTTTGCTTTTAGTCTTCCTAGTGTCTGTTATAGTCAGTACATGGCCTTCTTGGCCAAATCTAAATGGATGACTAGCAACTATTCTGGTTTATTGTTGTTAGCTGAGATGTCTCTTTAATAATCAGTGATGTAAATGGTACAATGTAAAACCTTGCTCACATATTATCAGTCTTATTATTACTGGCATTCCAGGAATAATTGACTATATCGCCCAGCCCCTGATTTCTAATTATCAAAACTTGCAGTTAAAAAGAACATATTAACTGTATATGGCAGATTTTATTAAAGACCAGGAAAAGTTGTCTTAAATATTCTTTATTTTCCTCCTGAGCATGTTTTTTTTTCTAGTGAACATTTCAAATAACTCAGTTGACAATTTTTCCTTTGTCAACAATTTGTATTGTTACTGCTATTCACAGATAAGGGAAAGCCTTTCCCTTTTAACTATTAGTCTGTCTATACACATTTTTTCTGTAAAGGACTTGCATTGTGCAGTTACAGATATTTTCCAGTCACTTGTGTCAGAAGAGTTTCCATTACACTAGCATTGTGGCTTCATACATTAGCACAATTCATGAAGAGACTAGATCTACATAATAAATGTACTGCACAGATATAAAGAGAGATTTACCAGGGTTCCTTAGGTAGGGTATGCAGTGTGAGTAGCAGTAGACATTCTGAGGCAATAGCATTCTGCAGAATGGCATGATTGTCTAGAAAGTTTAACCACTTCAATATGAATTGGCAGAGAAAGTTTGTGGACTTACTGTAGGATCTGTTTAGCATTTACTGTGCCCTAGCCAAACTCAGAGGGGAAGTTGTGTTCATCATTTCCAGCACAGTCTTGGCCATGAAGGTATCAGATTAATTGACTTCAGTGAACTTTCATGGTGAAGGAGCTATATGCCATACCATTGAGACTTATTATTCATGCTGTGAAGATAGGTGAAAGCTGCTAGCCTAGCTAGATAGAATTTTGTAGATAATTCTGTCATTTGTAAATATTAATGTAAGTCATGGGCTTGTTTTCTTAAATGTGAAAAGACTGTATTGGATGTTGAACTGAAAAAAATGTAACAGTGCACTCAGCTGTAAGAAAGCTGATAAGTCAAGCATTGTGAAATTCTTTAATCTAAAACTTGGAGCCGAGATGTCTAGAGGGAGGCATTCTGCCTATTGTTTTGAGGCCAGAGTTAATGGCTAGAATTTACATCTATATATTTTTTATTGCTCTGGCTTTCTGATCAACTGCAAGATCAAAAGGGCTATTAACCTCTGAGTTTCTGTTAGCTTGGGAACCAGAAAGAAATGATGTAATGTGAAAAGAATCAGTGGTACTGTGCTATCAGTTTTAGGACAGAGAGACTCAGAGCATTGAGCATTTGTCTTGAGGACATCCAACTCACCACTCTGCCTGTGTCTGTATGTAAGTAGGATCTTAGACTTTAGTGTTTTCTCTTAGATACAGCTAGGAAATAGGAAGATTAGACTAGTTTGTTTTTCTGTGACGTCAGAACTATTCTACTGTATTATTTTAAGCATTTCCCTGTGATCTCTGAACTCTTTATTAGCACTGTGTAGTAAGAAGTATTGTCTTGTGTTTTTATTATTTATTAAATATTTTTAAACATTTCAACTGTGGCTGTTCTGTGTAGAGATAATTTAATCTCTAGAGTACATTGCATATATATAGTGATACTGTCCAAGTCACTCCAAATAAGCCTTGACTGTTCAGTTACACTTACCATTTGGATAATAATATTGCACAGTATAATTGGACACCCTTTCATAAGGGCTTTTTGATGTCTGATAAATGTTAGTGGGTGGTGGCAGGTAGTACTGCCGTATAGTCTGGGGAAAAAGGCACAGCTGGAGAACCTGTGCCATCCTTCCCCAGGAGTGTCTGTTTGGTTGTATACAGCTCTCATCATAAAGTGTGTGTGTGTGTCAGCTACTTGGGCAGGGACACGAAGCACTGGTTGGATAGAGAGGGTGCTGGAGGTTTTAGCTTGGTCATTAGGCTGAGATCTGGACCCTATAGCTGTGCCAGTGAGGAGTCTTATTGGGGATCTGTAGAGAAAGAGAGAAACCAGCCCCAGACTGATTGTGATCTCTGTATGCTTTTAAGGGAAATTGTACTTTACTGTGTGTGTATGTATTATCCTTTTCCATATATGGATGCCCTTCACTGGTGTTAGTGGTGAGGACTGAGGCTCCTTGATTGCAGGGTCAGTGCATGGGTGTCACATATTAATTGTTTGACAGCGGTGGGATACCCACACCACATATTAATTGGTTGGTAAATACTAATTGGCTTGTAGTGGTGTGGGTAGTGTGAATTCCTGTAGGTTGTGTACAGTGATCTCTGAAGGTGTTTTTGTACTCTAAATCAGCCACGCATTGAATACTCAGAGTTCGGATGACAATTTTTTATTTCTTTTGTTAGCTTAGTTAGTTAGGGAGAGCAGGCAAGCATGTTAGCAGAGGAGTATGGAAAGCTGACAAGGAGCCAGCTGGCTGAGATGTGCCAGGCTAAAGGACTGGTGCATGGAAACCTGACTATGGCAGACATGATTGCAGCTTTGGTCACAGCTGCATTAAAAAACAGCAACCAGGAGGACCATCAGACTGTCAGTGGAGATGTACCGCACTCAGAGAATGGACAGCTCAACCTTTCTGCAGAGGACTTAAAAATCCATCTGGAGCTAAAGAGACTTGAATTGGAGGGCAGGCATTTAGAAATAGAAGCAGCTGAGAGTCTGAGGCATCTAGAGAGTGAGGACAATGAGAAACTGCGATGTTTGCAGGCTGAGGAGAATGAGAAACTGCTACACCTGGAAGCTGAGGAAAAGGAGCGGCAGAGGTAGCATAAAAAGGAGATGGTGAATCTTTGCCAGAGTCATGGAGGTAATGGGGAAGGGAATAACTGGACCTCAGAAGCACAAAAGGTCAGTCAATTTCTTCTGCAGTTTACAGAGGGGGATAATTTTGATAGTTTCATTCATATGTTTGAGAGGGTATGTAAACAGTATGATGTTAACCAAAGGTTCTTGGTACGGTTCCTGATTCCTTTACTCCATGGTAAAGCTATAACTGTGTTGTCTAAAATTTCTGATCAGGAATGATTTGCTTATACTACTGTTAAGAAGTGCTTGTTAATTTTTTTTAAGCTAACACCTGAAACGTATAGGAAAATGTTTCATGAGCATAGAAGCAAGGCAGATGAAAGTGTGCATGAATATGTTGCTGAACTGAGCACATGTTCATAGGTGGGTGAGTGGATGTTAGGTCACTACTTTTGAAGGGCTGGCAGACATTTTGGTGATGGAGCAAGCCCTTAGCACTTTGCCTGAGGACATGAGGATCTGGTTAGCTGATAGACAATGTGCTACTTCAGATGAGTTGGGGCAATAGGGAGACTTATACCTGGCAAGCAGGGCATCCCTACACAGGGAAGCGACCCCCAGTACTGTTCATGGGTCTAAAGGAACCCATGGTGGGCAGCACAGACTGCTCCAACAGAATCTGCCAGTAGCAGGAGAAGCCAATAGTCCAGGGACATGTCCAGGACCTAGGGTTAAATGTTTTGAATGCAACCAGTGGGGGCCATGTGGCATACAGATGTCCATGGAAGCAGGGTGGGAACAAAAGGTGAGGGACCCAGTAAGTGGGGAAGACAAAATGCCATTAGTAGGTTATCGTGAGACAACAGAATACTGAACTACCATCCTGCAGATGTCCTGCTAGGGAAGAATTTGGATGAGGCAGTACCATGTGCTTATGTAGTTACATGCAGTCAGGCTAGGAGACAAGCATGTGGGTCTGGTAGCCTGCGGGAGACCCAGACAGACTCCATACTTGCAGCCAGGACTGCTGAGGTGGTTACTTCAGGGAGGAAGCTGTGCTGTAGCAATGAGACTGAAGGTGAGTCACAGCTGCTTGTGGGTACTGATGTTCCCTTGGACAGAGTGACTGCAAAGGTAGAGGTGAGTAGTAGTACCCAGGTTGACAGTGAGGCACCACTGTCAGAGGATGCCAGACTTCCTGTGGAAGGGGAGCTGGGAAGGGTTACAAAGAGAGAGTTGAGACAGGCTCAGCTCTCAGACCCTACATTGCAAGGCTTGAGGCAGGTAGCTAGTGAGGCACCTGATTCTCAAGGGAGGGGGGAATCTGTATACTGGGACAAAGGGTTACTGTATGGAGAGTGGACCCCTGAGGGAGGGCTAGAAGGTGAGAGGGTACAGCAGTTGGTAGTGCTTAGAGCCTTCTGTCTGGCATTTCTAGCCATAGCCCATGATATGCCCTTTGTAGGTCATATGGGCATAAAACATACAAAGAGATGTATTATGCAGAGCTTCTATTGGCCTGGAATTTCCAGAGATGTAACAGGGTATTGCAAGACCTGTGAGCAGTGCCAAAAGGTAGGCAAGGCAGGAGACAAAGTGAAAACTCCTTTGATGCCTTTGCCTGTGATTGAGGAGCCATTTCAGAGGGTAGCTATGGATATTGTTGGGTCTCTGAGTACCCCAAGTTCCACAGGGAAAAAGTATATCGTAGTGGTAGTGGATTATGGTACACAATACCCTGAGGCAGTGGCTTTGCCCTCCATTGAGACTGAAAAGGTGGCAACTGCTTTGTTAGAGATTTTCAGCAGGGTAGGTTTCCCAAAAGAAATACTGACTGACAGAGGTGCCAATTTCATTTCAGACCTGCTGGCTTGTCTGTGGAAGTACTTTGGGGTGAAGCACCTGAAGACCACCCCCTACCATGGCCAGACTAATGGTCTTGTTGAGAGGTTAAACTCTACAATCAATTCCATGCTGTGGGCATTTGCAGACCAGTTTAAGAGGGAGTGGGACAAGTATTTACCCCATCTGTTGTTTGACTACAGAGAGGTTCCCCAGGAATCCACAGGTATTTCACTCTTTGAGCTGCTGTTTGGGCATTGGGTGAGGGGACCTCTAGATTTAATTAGAGATGAGTGGGACAGTGAGTGTGAACCTCACAAGGAGTCTGTTGTGGCATAATTCCTAAACCTCAGGACAAGGCTCAGGGAACTAATGGGCTTGGCCCAGTAGAACCTGGCAGAAGCCCAACAACAGAAAAATATATGGCATGACAAGAATGCTGAAGCTAGAAAGTATGCAGCAGGTAATGGTTGCCATTCCTGTCAGACACAACAAGCTGCAAGCAGCCTGGAAGGGACCATACAAGGTGGTAAGAAAGGTAAGTGATGTTAACTACGTGGTAGAACTGCTAGGCAGGAGGCAGGGGGACAAGTTGTACCATGTTAACATGATGAAACCTTACCATGATAGGGATGCCCTTGTGCTGAGTATTTACAGTGTCTTGCAGGAGGAGTCTGAGGAAGATCTGGTGATTGATCTCCTCAGTGAGGCTCAGACTGACACCTCAGTGGAAGGGGTAGCCATATCCCAGCAGCTATCTCCTACCCAGGTTCTAGAAATCTGAGCAGTGTTACAGGAGTTTAAGGACATGTTCACTGGGAAACCAGGGTGCACCTACCTGGTGCAGCACCAGGTGGATGCAGGACCCCAAAGGCCTATTAGGAAGGCCGCATATAGGGTGCCTGAGAGAGTCAAACAGACTCTGAGGGAGGAGATACAGAAGATGTTGGAACTAGGGGGTAATTCAAGATTCCAACAGTCCCTGGGCCTCCCCAGTGGTGCTGGTGGCAAAGGAGGATAGCAGCACCAGGTTCTGTGTGGACAACAGGAAATTAAATAGTCACACAGAGTCAGATGCTTACCCCATGCCTAGGACATGCCCTAGAGCAGCTGGGTGGAGCTAAGTATCTTACAACCATTGATCTTACCAAGGGTTACTGGCAGGTGCCCTTGACTCCCAGTGCTAGAGAGAAGTCAACCTTTGTGACTCCTTTTGGCTTGTATGAGTTCACAAGAATGCCCTTTGGGATGAAAAATGCCCCAGTGACTTTCCAGAGGCTGGTAGATCACACCCTAGCAGAAGCAGGAGGGTTTGCCCTTGCTTATCTAGATGATATTGCCATCTACAGCCATTCATGGAAAGAGCACCTTCAACATGTCAGGACGGTGCTGGGCAGACTACAGAGGCCCAGCTAATGTCAGGTGGATATGGCAGAGACTTCCTACTTGGGACATAGAGTGGGGAGTGTTAAGATCAGGCCCGAGCCTGCACCTGTTACCAAAAAGCAGGTGAGGACATTCTTAGGAACAGCAAGGTACTACAGAAAGTTTGTCCCCACTTACAGTACCATAGCTGCTGCCCTCACAGACCTAACAAGGAAGAACAGGCCAGATAAGGTAGTGTGGACATCAGCATGTGAGCAGGCATTCCATGAGCTTAAGGAATCTTTGGGAGGATCCCCTGTGTTAGCCAGTCCAGCGTACAGCAAATAATTTGTTGTGCAAATGGATGCTTCAAACCATGGGGTGGGGGCTGTACTTAGCCATATTTCTTCAGAGGAAGAAGAGCACCCAGTGGTTTATCTCAGTCATAGGCTCCAACCCAGGCAGGAATGCTATGCAGCTGTAGAAACGAAATGTCTAGCCATAGTGTGGGCACTGCAGAAACTTCAGCCTTATCTGTATGGAAGAAAATTCACTGTAGTCACAGATCACAATCCCCTAACATGGTTACACAGAGATGGAGCCTAGGGTTGCAAGCATATGATATGTCAGTGCAGCACCGTAGTGGGATAAGCAATGCCAATGCAGATGGGCTCTCAAGACAGGGAGTGGGGTAAGGTATACTCAGATAGACCTAATCCTCTCAAGCAATGTTTCTCATTTGTCACTTGAAAACTAGCTTGAGTTCTCCGGGTGGGGGGGGGGGGTGGAGATGTGTGAAGATAGGTGAAGGCTGCCAGCCTAGCTAGATAGAATTTTGTAGATAATTCTGTCATTTGTAAATATTAATGTAAGCCACAAGCTTGTTTTCTTAATTGGAAAAAGACTGTATTAGATGTTGAACTGAAATAAATGTAACAACAGTGCACTCTGCTCTAAGAAAACTGATAAGTCAAGTATTGTGAAATTCTTAATCTAAAATTTGGAGCAGAGATATCTAGAGGGAGGCATTCTCCCTATTGTTTTGAGGCCAGAGTTAATGGCTAGAATTTACAGGTATAATTTCTTTTATTGCTGTGGCTTCCTGACCAGCTGCAAGATCAAAAGGGCTATTAACGTCTGAGTTTCTGTTAGCCTTGGAACTAGAAAGAAATTATATAATCTGAAATGAATCAGTGGTACTTTGTTATCAATTTAAGGACAGAGAGACTCAGATCATTGAGCATTTGTCTTGAGAGCATCCAACTCACCACTCTGCCTGTGTCTGTATGTAAGTAGGATCTTAGACATTACTGTTTTCTCTTAGATACAGCTAGGAAATAGGAAGATTAGACTAGTTTGTTTTTCTGTGATGTCAGAACTATTCTGTATTATTTTAAGCATTTCCATGTGATTTATGAACTCTTGACTAGGACTGTGTAGTAAGAAGTATTGTCTTGTGTTTTTATTATTTATTATTAAATATTTTCAAACCTTTCAACTGCAGCTGTTTTGTGTAGAGATAATTTAATCTCTAGAGTACATTGTGTATATATAGTGATACTGTCTAAGTCACTCCAAATAAGCCTTGACTGTTCAATTACACTTACCATTTGGATAATAATATTGCACAGTATAATTGGACACCCTTTCATAAGGGCCTTTTGGTAGCTAATAAATATTAGTGGGTGGTGGCAGGTGGTACTACCGTATAGTCTGGGAAAAAGGGGCACAGCTGGAGAACCTGTGCCAGCCTTCCCCAGGAGTGTCTGTGTGGATATATATATATAACTCTTATCTTAAAGTGTGTGTGTGTGTGTGTGTGTGTGTGTGTGTGTGTGTGTGTGTGTGTGTGTGTGTGTGTGTGTGTGTGTGTGTCAGCTACTTGGGCAGGGACATGAAGCCTTGGTTGGGCAGAGAGGGTGCTGGAGGTTTTAACTTGCCCACTAGGCTGAGATCTGGACCCTGTAGTTGTGCCAGTGGGGAGTCTTATTGGGGACCTGGAGAGAAAGGGAGAAACCAGCCCCAGACTGGCTGTGATCTCTGTGTGCTCTTAAGGGAAATTGTACTTTACTGTGTGTGTATTTATTATCTTGTTCCCTATATGGATGTCCCTCATTGGTGTTAGTGGTGAGGATTGAGGCTCCTTGATTGCTCTGCCAGTGAATGGGTGTCACACATGCCACCTATTTTGTAGAAGTCATTAACCAGTGCTCCTACAGGACATTCATTATATGCTGATACCCAGCTTTTTTCTTCCCAGCCATATCAATAAATGCTAGAATTGCGCAGAACTATAATCCTTGACCTTTGTTTACCTAGCGTCTCGTGGATAGCTGGGCTTATCCTTTCAACTGAGAGAAGCATCATCATTTGGACACCAATATAATTATTTTTTTTATATATGCATTTACCGTTTCTTATTGAAAATTTCTTTGATGTATGAATTTAATATTTTTTTATTAACAAAATCTTCAAGCCAGTCTGAAGACCCAGTTATAACACAGGGCAGCTCTGTGATGTAAGACAAAACAACTGAGTTAGGAGCAAGCATACTCTGGTAACTCTGAGTTGTTTTTTTGTGCAAAATTTACTAACAGACAAATTTGTCTTTATCCTGCATGAACCTGTTTCTGTAAATTGCCATATTTAACACATACTGCCCTGTGATCCTTCTGATCCCTCCCATGAATGGGAAAAGTCAGACTAATAGAGCTCAGACAGAAGTAACAGTGGACCTTGTCAATACTCTGAGTGACAAGGAACAGCAATGTAATGCTTTGCCACATGGAATACTTAAAGGATTTTTAGAAATAGTTGTAGAATATCTAGCAAAGATGCATTCATATCATGCAGTCTGTAGTGATGCCAGAATATGTCATCTGTGCTGTTATTACATGAGGTAGGCAGTGGCATGCTATGGAAGGCCCAGGTGATTCCAGACCTGTTTGTTCTAGTAGTTATCACTTGTATTTCAGTACTGTCTTGAACCAAAAATGGTGTCTATCTTGATACATTTTACTTTAAGGATAATACTGACAGAACAGTGGATAGTGTTATAAAGCAACTTAAAATGAGCTTTAGATGCTCCAGGTTCCTCAATTATAAGACAAGGAAGCTACTAGGAATCAATTTACTAATATCAACCATTAATACACCCTTCCTGTTGAGGCCCAAAGTTACCCTATTATACAGACTTACTTCAGCGGGTCTATATTAAAAGACCGAAGAGGTGTTTCAGCGAACACCTCTTGGTCGTCATGTAATTAGTGAATGCATTAAAGCATGAATGCTCAAAACAGCAGTTTCTTTCCCTGGGAAAGAAATCACTAGCACAAACACACACACACACACACACACACACACACACACACACACACACACACACACACACACACACACACACACTTTAAAACATAACAATGTAGGGGACTGTGCCCCCCACACCCCTCTAACTAAATATGCCAACCTCGAGATCGCATTACAGTGAGGAAAGGGGCAAACACACAGGGATGGCCAAGCGATTTCTTTCCCAGGGAAAGAAATCACTGTTTTGAGCATTCGCGCTTTAGTGCATTCGCTTATTACGTGTCGACTAAGAGGTGTTTGCTGAAACACCTCTTCAGTCTTTTAATATAGACCCATTTCAGCTACCCCTAATAAGATATTCAATTTGTGTCCTCTCATAAGTCAGAGAGACATCACTTCTCACTATGCAAAACATGGTGGCTGCCCTTTTGGGAAGCATTCATGATTAATAAGTTGATCTTAAATGTTCTCATCTTCACTACTCCTGACCTCTGAGTAATAATTTAATAATTGCCTCATATTATTGTACTTTAGCATCACAAGCACAATATGTTAAACAACAGTAATGAGACTTTCAGTGAAAACTTTTTTACCAGCTGACAAGTGGATATTAATGTAGTTTACATACAAGCAATTGCTAGAAACGATGAATCACCGTGTGAATGCATCTAACTACATGGCATGCTACCATTTCAAATTAGCACAAACTCTCTAATAGTATTGTGTCCACACTGTATTTTACATAATTATGTATACATGGTTGTCTACTTTGTATCAGAGTATATTTGTTGTTACATTTAGATTGCATGATACTATATACATGTCTACAGCATGGGGCTAGCCTATTTCCTGTTAACAAATAAGTAAATAAATACAATGCATATTTTCACTGACGCTAGGGTTGGTAGGTATGTTTGTTTGAAGGGCGTACTGTTATGGGTCTACACAGAAAAGGTGTGTGTTTATAGCATGGCAATTTATATTTAGGCTACATCTGGATATCTTCTTTTCAATACAATACATTTTTATTCCACAAGGCCTAATACTTTTTCAGTACTTTGGTCCTAAAGAGGTATTCAGTAGGGAAGGTAACGATATTTATTTATTTGAGAAAAGAGCTGTGTACAGCAGTCTGAGTAGGAATGTTTGTGTGACAATAGAGCAGTGTACAATGTAGAGGATTGTGTATTGGTCTCTGATCATAACCGCTTATTGTGTGTTTGAGACATGAATGCCAAGAAATTTACCTTGAGAGGTGAGTCTTGGCATCCATGTTGAAAACACATAATAAAGGGTTGTGATTGGAGACCCAGTCATAATTCATTGTAGTGCATGGAGCTTTATTTGTTCCATGTACTACAAGTTACAGAAAAAAAAAGTGGGAAGTGTTCTGAGCAATAAGGTGCATGAAACTCTAATGCTGGCAGCTTTGACCAATTGTAATCTTCAGTGATTTATCAGCAAATAAAAAATAGTAGGGACAGAGCAATAGTATGACACAATGTTAGGGATAGTTGAGTGGCAAGTTAGCAGACAAACAAAAGTGTTTTACTTTCTCCCACAGTTATTTGCCAGCCAGCACTGTCTGTTGCTAGTCTGTAGTGTGAGACCTGATCATAACAGCACTTAAGCGATGTGTAACAATTGGTACACTGTGTCAAGAGCTGTTACTATTGGATCTCCCATTAGAGAAGCACTTACGTTAACCCTTTTCTCTGATTTCGGAGTTTAATCACACTGTGGTATGTATTACAAAGGGATTGCAGATATTTTCTTGGTAACAGAGTGGTGTTCAACAAGATATGTTTCTTTTTGTGTTTGGATTTGAGAAAGATGGACAT
>NC_056728.1:1594126971-1594219471 GCF_019279795.1 Protopterus annectens
ACTGCAAACTACAAAACTTTTTTTTATAATAAACAATGACTGGATCACTAAGAATAGCTGATACAGTCTGCTTTCGCTTTTCTGGACTTTCTGCTGTTTATTCTATTTTATGCATGTATTAGTTTTACTGCATTGGTAGTCTGATACATGATCCGTTTCAGCCAAGATTCAAGCTAATACCTGCCATGGTCTCCCATTGTAAGTTCATTGCTCAGTCTTGCAAGTCCCGCAACTTCAGAAGTTTGAGTGCGATTAGTGAGAAATAAGTAGTGTGCATAAAATTGCTATGTCTTGCAGAAATCCTTCTTCTCTGAGGTGTAGCAATCCTACAGTGCCATTTTTAAATGTTCAATCTTGCTTACATTTTCAAAGTTGTACACCTCTCAGTATGGTATCTGAAACTTACAACAGACTTCCTGACCAGCGGTATGTAGCAAACAATCCTTACGTTATTAAATATGAAGAAGAACAAAGGGGTGGGGCAATTAACATGTATTTGTATTTTACAATTCATTAAGGAACTCGGTAAGGTAAGAACAAATCGTTAGATAAAGGAGGTACATTTTCAGAACAAGGATGTAATAGTGGAGGGGGCAAACAGAGGACTACTTTTGCTTGGTTTAGCCATTTCTACACAATGGTTTGAAATATAAGAACTTACTTTATAACAGAAGGTATTTCACTAAATACATTGTATTTGATATGGAAATGTCAGTTTATACATCCTCATTGAAAGTAGAAGCTCTGAAGCTTTGTGATCCTATGGTAAAATGTGCAGTTAGCTCCATACAATGAATGAGGAAAAAGAGTATAGCATCAACTTTTTAATTTTAGGAATGGATAAACAGGTATAACTGCTGCTTTTCCTTATGAATATATTGTAGTTTTAAAATGCCCCTGTAATTACTTGTTTCGTTTCAGAATTCTGTGGCTCTTTTTTCTGCCTGTGGTATTTCTACAGAAGTTTGTTAATGCCGAAGATAAAGAGCGACACATTTGAAACTGTCCACTAAAGTTTCTTTCACTTAAATACAATTATGTAACACAAGGAAAAATACTAAACGTGGAGTAAACTCTCCTCCTAGTGCATCCAATGTAAAATAATAAAATAATGATAAAATCCAGATACGGAGGAGAGAACACAGCTCAGGAGGATATTTCAAAAAACTCGAGACATCCAACGTGCTTAAAAACACAGTATTTATTCGAGTAAGCGCTTTCACCTACTTGGCTTCTTCAGACGCATGTATAAACACACAAACAACATTCCCAGTGCTTTAATACACATAATAGGCGGGAACACTTTAAAACATTTTAAAACACTTTAAAACTTTAAAACACTTTAAAACATGTGAATGAACTTCATTCACATGTTTTAAAGTCTTTATTTATGCTCAGTTAATGTGATAGCTACATGTGACATTATATCATACTATATATTATTCTTAATGTTTTTAACTTTTTTAACTTTTTTACATGCTCAGTTGTGGTGACCTGTCTTTATGTCATGTATATACGTTTCAATGAGGTTTTTAGCTGTTTGGTGATTTTTTTCACAGAGCTTGATTATAGAGCTTTGCCTGTAAAAATGTAAAAATGCTGATTTAATTATTAACTGCTTTGGGTGGAGCTAATGATTAGCATTTCCCGCCTATTATGTGTATTAAAGCACTGGGAATGTTGTTTGTGTGTTTATACATGAGTCTGAAGAAGCCAAGTAGGTGAAAGCGCTTACTCGAATAAATACTGTGTTTTTAAGCACGTGGGATGTCTCGAGTTTTTTGAAATATCCTCCTGAGCTGTGTTTTCTCCTCCGTATCTGGATTTTATCATTATTAAATACAATTATGTTGAAAAGTAGTGTTAAAATGTCTTTTATTTCCATATATCGGTAAATTCTTGAAACTTTACTTAAGTGGCAGTACGCAGTCTGGTAAAAGTTAGCAACTTGCTGACAGTAATGGAATTCTGCACTGGTGATTCTGGTTGGAGAATATATTGCCTAAAACAATGCACTCAAGCCAGACAAGCTGAATTAAATGCATGCATCCTTTATTAACAGGATAAATGGACAGGTTCATGGACCATTTTCATCATCAGTCCTTACAAGGACAAGGACAAATGAATGCAGTGTAAAGTATGTAAAGTCTAGTATAGCTAATTAAACATCTTGCTTTTGGAAGATAAAAGGAGGACAGAGTATTTATTTTCATTTTTGTCTTTAATTATGTTTTGTCTAGTCTTTGTTGACCAGGTTAGTCCCACTAGTCCAGTATGCTTCTTTCTACGGGAGACCAAAGGTGGTACTTATGCTAAATATGGGAGATTTGACCAGGCCTTCAAGGAAATTTCCCGTACTATTTGATAATCACTGTGGTATCTTTTGCATTCACCTTAACTCCCACCATCAAAAGCAGATGGGACTTTAGTTTAATGTCTCATCCAAAGGACAGCACTCTACAATGATTCAAATCATTTGATGTGGGAGTAAATACATCTACAGGTGATCAAGACTGGATTTCTCAAGCATCAACTGCCCAAATCACAGAATGTCAAGGAACAGAATGCCTATGACTTTTCCATAGGAAATCACTGCCAGATCAGTTTTTAAGTGTGTGCCAGCCACGATTCTTTTGTTTTAGATTTGTCCCTTCTTTGCACATGTGTAACCATGGAGTAGTTGGTATAGATACCTTTTTGGGATGTGAGAAATTTGCCTTTTTTCCAATAAATGCTTATAACATAAATTTTTACCTTTTTGGTATTTTGGGCATTTGTGTTCACTGATGAGCTACTTGGCTTATTGTCAATCAATGTTTCATAGTGGATCCTGGAAATAAAATTCACAATCTTTTGATGTTCCAGAATAAAAGGCGAGTCTACTACCTTTTGAGCTACTGACATTTTGAATATCTTACTTTCTAGAGAAAACCCAAACAGAAAAAAAAAATGCCAACAAAATTCACTCAAACAGTGACTGGAAGTCACAAATGAACACCGTACCCTTGAGCTATGAGACAAACATCTTAGCACATAGCCACTACTCTGAAGTCAACCAAACACCAAACAAAAACCAGAACAAGAATTCACTGTTCCATAGTTTTCATGCCTGCACTACAGGGGGCATGTTTGGCAGATTCTACTGAACTCAGACATGAGACGGTAGTTGTGTGGAAACTTCCCAGATAGCATATCAGGAAAGAATTGGAATGTTCCTGTCTTCTCCCATGATGTGTGCTGTGGGCAGTTGAGAGATGGCTAACACATGGCTGTTTACAGGTTATGAAGGTAAAAGCAACTGCTGGTAGAAGATGAGCTAGTTTATAAAATCATCCTGCACATCTGAAATGTCACTGATCCTTCTGTTTCGTCTTGATTTGGGCATCCTTATTCCACCTATTTATCCACATTGCTGGTGCATGGATCCATCCCCCTGTGTGTGAAATATTTTTTTTCTTTTGTCAGAATTTAAAAGGGCATAACTAGGCATGCATCAGTTTCTCCATCATGTGTATTTTTTAATATTTTTTTGCCATCTGCAGAAGGGGTGCCTGTAACAGAAGCACTGTGACATCATGCGGATTCTTTTACGGTTTGTGTCCCTTCTTTTTAGTTTTCTTCTGCTTATTTAGTAATAGACAATGTACTGGTTGGGAAGATTTATGTCTAGCTTTGGCTGAGGTGTGTGTTTGACACTCATATTAAAGCTATTGGGAAAGCAGCACTGCATAATTTAAAATACTGGCACGAAAAGAGTCTGTGTCTATCCTATCCTATCTTGTATGTGAATATTAATCTCCTGGGCCGTGGTATTAGTAACATGCATTATAGTCACAGGAAAACCAGAAGAGGAGCCATCATCTGATTTAGTATCACATGCCAACAACAGCAGAAAGGATCACTTATATTTGTATTCACCTCCATGCTCACACCTGGATCCAGAATAGAAGAAATACCAACTCAATGGAGCGATGGAGAACAAGAGGATTTAGATGAACTAGGCAGCATTGTCCTACACAGCTGGTGACATGATTCTGCCATTTCTATTTCTACCTGCAACAGCAGCAAACTGAAGCTAGTTTTTCTCTTAAATGTACAGTAAAATGTATGGTTAGCAAAGTAACCCCAGACATTTGAAAACATCAAAACAAGCTTATTTGTTTAGCGATTCATTTATTTCCATTTCTTAAATGGGATAGTCTCACTTGGCTGAAAGATTCTTTACAGCAGAATTGCAGGGAGAAAAGCAACACAAAACAAAACAGTTTACACTGGAATATATCATATTGGAAAGTGCAGATAAAAGTATAGGTATGCGTAGATATATCTAGTGATAGATAGCGAGATGAATGGGTAGATAGACAGACAGACAGTAGACAGATGGACAGATCTTTGGCTGCCTACAATATAAGTATGGTTATTTTTATTTTAGGGTAAGAGACCCACAGAAGGTGAAACAGGCAAAGCTTGATGGGCACTTCTCACAAAATACATGTCAGAATTTCAGGATTTAGTTTTTAGCACTAATGCCCCTGTGCAATTTCCTCTTTTCCCAGAAGGGCAGTTTCCTGCACAGTCAGTGCAGTTTGCCTGTCTTGGCAATGGTCAGCTAGATCTGTATTGTGATTACAGGAAGTAAGTATCTTAGAGATTAGTTGCCACTTTCCTCTAACAAGCATTCTCAGGACCAAAGAAATGAGAAAATTCTTAACTCTGATAAAAAATACAAAGGCACATCAAAATGATTTAATGCCAGCTTGAACTTTGTAAGTGTGCTGAGCAATCTATTAGTATTAAGAGTGATAAAATGCTTCCAAAGGACAAACATTTCCAAATGGAAAAAAGAGTTTCCTGTTGTTAGTAATAATCAGTATCCAGTCACCTGTGATATGCCATTAGATCTGAAAGCTTTATTGTACTGTTCATCTTGGATTCTTGACCCGAATTTACAGGGCAGTAATTCCTGTTGTAGTTCTGTATCATAGTTTGAAGTTAATTATCCCACGGTCTGATGACTGTATGGGAAACACAAACGAAGAATAGAAATCAGTCATTCAAATATGCATGCGTACGAAATAAGACGGAAAGTATAGAGTATATGACAAATTAAAATTCTGAGACTTTGCTTGCATGCAGTTTTACTTTACATTTTTTGAGTGCTGTTAAAAGTTGCCATTAGAGTCCTTCAAGTGGTAAGCATAAGAAAACAATAGGAAAATAGATTTGCTGATATTATTGTAAACTAATATATATATATATATATATATATATATATATATATAAAATGTATGTGTGTGTGTGTATATATATATATATATATATATATATATATATATATATATATATATATATAAAATAATGTTCCAGTAACCACTTCACCCTGTTCACAGCTGAGAGAGAGCCAGGGCTTGCCCCTGCGGACAGGGTCCATAAGGCATGGAACTAATTCTAGATGGGATGCTAGTCCACTCACATGATTTACACTGTATACTATAGCTACCATCCTAACACAGGTTTGTTACAACTAATGGCTGAATGCAAAGGTAAATAAGTGGACTTGTTGAGTGAGCCGGTGTTTGAGTAGATACATAAGGGGATTCAGACAAAGAGGCATCAGTCATGGAACCCTGTCTCAGCATTAGTACTGTCACATAAAAAAAAATTAAATTCTGTGTGGAAAAAACACTATAATCAGAATGTCCATGAACTTAGAACAACAGCTGTTGGGGATAGGATTGGTGGGGAAATTAAATCACTAGAGGGAATTCTGCCTGTACTTTTCTGAATAGATGTGGGTTGCAGTGTAACTGAGGCAAAATTCTTAGAAACTGTAGCACTAAAATTAAAAGAATGCACAGAGTCTCTCTTGTTAAACCATTGTATTGCCTGGTATTTTAATGTTACTTGGTAGAAAGGACAGTGGAGGAAAACTGGACATTATTTAGATTCTTTATATTTTGCTCACTGGATTCTGCAACTGGATTGAAGGCCATTTTACACTGAAGGCTAGAGAACAGTGTCTGATATACTGAATGGCTCAAATGGTAGGTGAATGGAGACAGAGGGAATAAAACTTCAGGACTGTAGGATAGTGCTTGATCCTGTTGTGTACACGTAGTGGTGTAGCAGTAGAAGCACTGGGCATGTAGTAGCCACTAAGATAGGGTTTCCAACCGAATCAGCAAGGAGACTTTCATAATTATATTGCCAGCCCCATTCCCTGATAGTCAGCATGTGTCAGCATAAAAACAGTTTTGGGGCAGCCACGGTAGTGCAGCGGTTAGCATTGCCACCTCACAGCAAGAGATTCTCCAGTTCGATCCTCGGCTGGGGTACCTTCTGTGCAGACTCTGCATGTCCTTGCTGTGGTCGCGTGAGTTGCCTCAGGGTGCTCCGGTTTCCTCCCACATCCCAAATACATGCTGTAGGTGGATTGGACACTCTAAATTGGCCCTAGGCATGAGTGCATGCATGTGTGTGCCTTCCGTGGAAGGTTGGGCGCCGGGCTGGCAACTCAACACAGTAAAACTCCACTGCTAATCATGAGCGGACAGGTGATCCGCTGTGGCAACCCCTAACCAGGAAAAAGCCGAAAGAAGAAGGAGATTGTAAACTAGAAGAGAATTAAGTATAGAAAGACAATGAGTATCAGTAGCAGTAAGAAGCACACGTCCATATACACAGTCACACATGTGCATGCACTGTACAGATACAGACACACACAGGCTGTTTGAATATTTTAAAATCTGCCTAATTAAATTATTAGGTTGTACTAAATGAGGGAAAGACTTCACTAACTGCAGTACAAAGCTGACTACATTGTGTGTAGTTTTGTCCAGTCACACAGCATCCCCCGTGTGAGATCATACATCATGAAGCCACGAACAAGAAAGGTCCAAGCCATGTTCACAGACATCTAATCGTATGACTTCTGTCTTAGCTGTCTCTAATTATAAGTTTTAAAACAACTAAAAAAGGCAACACCCTCACTTCTGATGCTGCAAGTTTAGGAGGCTGTGGGTTATATTTCTACCCCTGGTGTTGAATTAATTTAACACTACTGACACTGCAGAGCAGGATAATGGGTGCTGCACTTCTGAGGTACCACCCATCGGATGAGATAATAAACAGTGGTCCCTTCTGCATGAGTTGATGATAGTTCAGGTGGATATAACAGGCCCCACTACATTTACCAGAAAAAAAGTAGGAGTACTTTACCAAGTTAAAACATCTTTACAAACAGAAAAAAAACAGGAATTTCTGTAGTAACCTGGCCAAGTTTCCCAAGTCACTATAAATACCATCAAATGTCTCCCTTTAAAATAGGCTGTGCTGAATGAAACTAACTCATTCAACAAAATGTAACTAAATAAATTATATAAAAATACATATTTTGTATATAAATGGTTTTCACTGTCTTTTTAGAAACATTCTCAGTGCTGGCTTAGTTACAGCACCTATCTAATTATTATTTAGGAAAAATAGAACACTTCAGCAAAAGCAAAGGCTTTGAATTAAATGTGTAAGCAGTAATGCCCAACAGGGAGAGAATTATAGTCCAATAAATAATCATAAAACATGAAGTTGGTAGTCAGTAACTCACATTCCAGCTACTGAAAGACAGTACACATTGAAAACTCTTAAATGAACAACTAAAAGAAAACTGTCTGTGTCACAGGATACCACTCATTGGTATCCCATAAACACATAGGACCCCACCCACTGGCTGACCTTGCATTACAAGAACACTCTCATTAGCTGACTGTGTAGACAGGAATGTTCCCATTGGCTGAACACACACACACAGAAACCCAGTCATTGACTTACCATAGACAGAGGAACCCACTCATCGACTGATCATAGACAGAGGAACCCACTCAATGACTAACTGCACAGATTGCTCAGTATGAAAGAAATTTAAAATACCAGAGGGACCACTTTTAGAGGTGGCAAGATACCTGTGTCACTCACATCCCCTGCTGCTTAGATATGTTAACTCTGAGGCCTCACGTTATGTAATAGAACAGAAACAGTTGCTAAAATGTAATACTGTGTTGGTTACAAATATCTCTGTCTCTCTCTCACCCTGTCCTCGTCAATCACTTCCAAGATACTTCTGAGAAAGTTAACTGCTCAATTTAGGAACATTTTTTTTTTTTGCATTTATCTTGAATGTATCGTTTGATAATTGATTATCTGCTTTGGGACAAAAAATATAATATGAGAGCAAACCTAAACACCAAGCTTCACTCCATGCCACAAATGCACGTTAACAAAACAAAGTGATTGAAAGACATTCATGATACTTTGCTTCATTTGCGTACATGCCACGCAAAATAAAGTGCAACATTCTGTAGCTAGAGAATGTGCATCATTGCCTAGAGGTGGGTTTCAGGAGAGATGCAGTAACCTGCAATAGCTAGTCAGCTGTATTTGTCTTCCTTACTTAGAGGATATGCACCATTGAAAAGATATTCAGTTTACATAAGTCTAGCAGTATGAATTACATAAGTCTAGCAGTATGAATATGTGTATCTACCTATATTTGTCATGTATGCATAAATTGTACTGGTAACAACATGACATTCTCTTTTTACAGTATATGGTGATGTAAGATGTTGGCTATAACATTGCTAGCCTCGGAAGTCCAGATAAAGTCACTTTAGCTAGCAGATCAATGAGACTCTGTCTCTCTGATACCCTTCCTGTTGGAGGAATAAAGACACCTTGTTGATGTTTCCAGTAGGGTTGCCACCTTTTCAAATGGCCAAAGTGGCCAGATTTTACAGGCTGACACATACCCACAGTCAGTACAAAGGTTAGAACTTAACTTTTTTGCCTAAATAAAAGCTTATTCTTGTTACATTTTAGTTGCTTATTCTGTTTCTTATAACATTTAGGTATTTTAGATACAGAATAACTGTTTTATGCAACTATTACATGAAATATAGGAAATAATTTTGTCCTAAAATCTCAGGACATTTGCCATTTTTTTAATTTTTTTGTCAGGACACAACTGCCCAAAGAGGAACTGTCCCTCGCAAAGTGGGACATGTGGTAACCCTAATTTCCAGTAGTGTATGCTGTTAAGTAGGTAGATGGATAAGTGTTCTTCTTCTAATACATTACATTCAACAGGTCAGTTATTTAAAAGCAGTTACAGACAATGGTGGGAGGGTCCGTGGGAGCTGATTGGAGGAAAACCTGGGAGATGGAAAAAAAGAACCAGTCCCAAAGCTTAGTGGTTAGTCCCTTATTTGAATATTCTTGAATGACCCACAAGGGTGCACCAGCTCAGCAGCCTGAGGAACCTCATTCTTAGTTAAAAGGTTTTAATTTTATTTTTAACTTCTAACAAAAACATGACAACACATTGTAAGCTACAACTATTGAACTATAATTAAGAAAACACTTTTGCCTGAGCATCATCAGGTCTGTCTACTAGAGTTATTTACACTCTGAGCATTGAAAATGCCTGCTTTTACAAGGCTATCACCAGACTTTGTCAGTTTGCAACACATGTAAAATGAGAGGCTGTGTCTGCATCAGTGGGGGCTCATATTCCTTGGAGCCAAGTATGAAAGCTTTATTACAGAACTTTTTCCAGTCTATCACATGTAATAGGAGAGGCTGTGCCTACTTTTATGGGACTCATTACCTCCTGACATATAATATGAAAGCTAATATTCTCTTGTATAACAGAAAAGGTTTACAGTGCCTGCTTATAAGAGCCTCATGTGCATGATTTTTCTCATTCTTCTTCCTCTTGATGAAGACAAACCTTTTTATATGTAAGGGGTAGTCACTTAAAACTACACTAGGTGATTCCCATTTTTGAACAATACATGCATCCAGAGACGTAGCATGCAGTGAAAAACAAGTCACATGCTCACTTTTTACAGAGCTTGTCAATGTGCAAAAGTAGGAGGAAAAAAGTAAAAAATAAGTAAAGTCTGAGACTTCAGAACCTCATGTGTAGGCTTTCCGTTCCCATGGAATAAAAGTCTACCAAGTGGCATCGTACACAAAAACTTTTAATACACATAAGAATCTCAGATCATCTTTGAGCATTGGGAAATTGTCGCTATGGAGTAAACAATATAACAGTGTGGAGTGGTGCCCTGGAACATCAATTTTCATCATACTGCAGGTTATAGAAATTTTGTTAAATGTAGGCCCAGTGGATACAGTATCTATACCTGGTTGCTGTGGGGTAGCTGCAATGAGAGGTGGAATGCTGTTGGTTCCAGAGCATGGTTTTAAGGCACTTCTGTCTGGGGTCTTCACTGTCAAGCTTCTTTCTGAGTCTTGGAGTTACTGAGTGCTCTTCTGTTCACATTCTTCCTCTCTCCAGCTTCTAGGTGGTGAAGCAGGGCCCTTCTGTTTAGATTCTTCCTCTCTTCAAGTTCCCGGTGGTAAAGTTATTGCAAAGAGGGCTAGATAGCTCTGTGCCTGGCTAGACAAAGGGCTGGAAACTGGGAGGGATCAGGTGGAAGAGCAAATAACCAATCTCGTGAGAGAGGGGGTGTTGCCATGGGGCCCAGGGTGAGGTTAGATGATGTAAGATGCTGATGTAATAAGTATGTTAGTGGGCTGTTTGTTAAACTAGGAAGCTAGAGCTTTGCCACCTTTTCTCACCCTTAGCACCAAAAGGAAAGGAGAATTCCCAAATCAGTAGTAAAATAAAAAAAAAAAAAAAAACATTTCAAATAACTGAAAGTTGCTGTTTAAGATGTGCACATCATGAGGTAAAAAAAAACACGTTCAAACCCATGCCAGTTACGTCTTAGATTTATATACATCTAGAGATCACACAAAAATAATAGTAATAATAATAATAATAATAATAATAATACTTTGGCTTGTTTTTCATGTCACTAGTTCATCAGAAAAAACATGCTAATATAGATGCAGTGATTTACAAATGTAATCACTTGATTATATTAACAGCAGCAAATGGGGTTATTAACAGTTTATGTCCAAATCCTGAGTTAGATTTTAGCTGTATGATTTATGGTTTAGTTTTCTGAGTGCAAGCAC
Source organism: Protopterus annectens (assembly GCF_019279795.1). NCBI lineage: Eukaryota > Metazoa > Chordata > Ceratodontiformes > Protopteridae > Protopterus > Protopterus annectens. Next base: position 1,594,138,012 of record NC_056728.1, read on the forward strand.
ATTTTTAATGGAAATGCTTGAGTTTAAACAGGGTGATGCTGGGTGTCCAGCCTAATCTGCCAGCTTAACTCAATTTTCTTCAAAAATTGCATTTTTGTTTCCTTCGAGCGGACCCATAGTGAGCTTGTCCAGGATGTGTAAGTGGAAACCTTCATGGTTTGGGAAGTCATGGCAGTGCTTCGTTAGTTGTTTTTTGAGGAGCTGGAGTCTGATGTCAGACAGGTGGTGTGCTACCCTGATTCTGAATTAGTTCACATTTTTCCCTATGTAAAAAGAACTGCAGCCATTACACTTTGCATGTTATATCACAAAAGTAGTGTTTCAATTACCAAAATAAGTGCTGCTGATTTTTCTGCTGAGTACTGGACAAAAGAAGTAGCCCTTGTTGCTCATGTATTTGCAGTAAGTGCAAAAAAAGGGGAGGCACAGGGTTAAGTTCCTCTGTTGTCCTCCTGTGGCCTGAATTTGCACTCTGCCTGGCTCCTAAAGTTCTGGGCTCTCTTGAATACAACAAAAGGATGAGTTTCTAGAAGTTTTTCCAGTTGTTTATTGTCTGTAACCATTGCCCAGTTACCAGTCATGATCCTTCTGATTGTTTTATATTCTACTGTAAAAGTGAAGGCCATGCTTCTTTTTCTTTTGTCCTCCTGTGGATCCCAGTGTTGGTTTCTGATGAGCTCTAGGAGTCTCCCAGGGAATTCCTCAAAATGAGGTCATCTGCCTCTTTTAAAGTTCTCATGGGATTGAGGATGGAATTTAGTAATCTATTGATGTACCCCCTAGCCAGGAAGTCTTGGTGTAGGCTGATTAGATTTGTGATGAACTCTCTAAGGTCTTTGGAGACACGTGCAGTTCTCATCCCCTGAGATTTTATAACATTTCTCTGTGTGATCTGGGGATGCAGGCTTTTACTGTGCAGCAACATATTAACCCTAGCTGTTTTTCTGAACAGGTTGTTGGAGAGGCAAGTATTTTCAGTGTCCTTGGATATGATTATGTCTAAGAAGTTGACTGAAGTCTTGCTGTGGCAGGTCATGAATCTGAAGAATTACTGATATGGTTGTAAAGGTCCTTCACTGTGACTCTGTCGCCCTCACAGATGAAATATGTCATTAATATAAAGGAGAAAGCATTTCATTGATGCATATTAGGGGCTTTGGTACATTGTCTCCTCCTCCCATTTTCCCAGAGCCACATTGGCCAGGCTTGGGGCCATTTCCGCACCCGTAGCTATTCCAGTAGTCTGCTTATAAAACTTGTTGCTGAACATGAAGTAGCTGTTCCTAAAGGTTAGGGTCAATAACTTTCCTAGAACTTCTGTCCCTCCTGGTAATGCATTCCTGGCCCTTTCTTTCATATGCCTCTGTTGTAGCTTGAATATAGTAGCTGTATGGAAGCACTGTAAAGTACTTCCATGTCTAGTGTGACTGGGATAGTGGAATTGCTAACTGGAATATCTCTAATTTTTACCAAAATATCCAGAGAGTGTAAAATAAAAGATTTGTTGGCCTCTGCCATTGTTTTTATCACAACATCAAGGTAGAAGGATATTGTCTCAGTTGTGGAACCACCAGTTGCCACTACTGGTCTGTAGGAAGGATCAGATATATTCTTATGGGGTTTTGAGATTCTAAAGAAGCTTGGTATTTCTGAGTGGAGAGTGAACAAAAAGTCAAAAAGCTTGTCTTCTAATAAATCATCCTCATGTAGTATTCTTAGATGCTGTCTTAAATTATTATAAGCGATATTCACAGTGTTAAAATCACAGTTACTGTAAAACCTGTTATTGTCAAACATAGCCTCAATCTTTCAGCTATAAGCAGCTATATCTGTGACTAAGATGCATCCCCCCTTATCTGTCTTCATGATCCTGTAAGTCTTAGCTCTGCTAAGGTTTTTTAGAGCAGCCAGTTCCTCTTTGCTAATGTTGTATAACTTTTTCCTAGGTGGCTTCTCAAGGGCCCTATGGATATCAGTCTCACATTTGCTCATGTACGCACTCAGGGTGGGGTGCACATGGGAGCAAAAGTCACTGGGCTTTTTCCATTTTATACCATTGTAATTTCTATCAGTGTTGCTTCCATCCTTATCTTTGTCATTGAAAAATACATTGAGATTCGATTTCCTCACATACAGTTTAACATCTGTCATTATTTCCACCATGTTACTTCTGTTAAAAGGTATAAATGTCCAACCCTTATCTAAGATTTCTTGATCCAGTTGAGTCAGTGGTTTTGTCGAGTGGTTCCAAATCTTAGTCTTTTTTTTGTTGCTAGTTCTGGTGGGTTCCTTCTGTTGTGTCGATCTCTCCAAAGCCTTCAGCTTCCTGGCTCCTTCTCAGGACCTATACTTCTGTTGCTGGTGCCCCTGAGTTGTAGTTAGGGTGGGGATAAGGGGGCAGCCACCCCAGGTGCACATAGTTAGGGAGCACAATCAATCGATAGAGGAGTTCACGCATTCACAAATAAATGCCAGTCCTGCGTATGTGGTCAGGGCTGAAGCACTGCAGTACTTCATTTGTGGCTTTGTTATATTTATAGCAAGCAGTTTGCTACAGTTTTCAAAGGAGAAAGAGCTTTTCTTTTGTATCTTGAAGTTTTTGTTTATTTTTCAAGTACAATTTTTTTATGTGTTTTCACTCCTCAAATTAAAGTTGGTGAAGGGACCAGACTGGGGAATGGCACAGGGTGTCAGAGTTAGTTGTGGCTCTGCTATACTTACACAAGTGCATCCCTCATTCTGTTAGTACTGTATAGTTGTGTCATCTGTGTTTCTACAGGTACCTTCATTGTTGGCACATGGGAGGACTGGCTTCCTTATACTTGCATACAGATTTACATACATACATATATACATACAGACATACATGCATCCTGTTTGTCCTAACAAAGAGCCTGGGCCCTCAAAGAAATGTACGTGTTCCAATATGTGGCAGGTACAACAGGTGTGTGTGTGTTTCCATTTTTCCCTTTGACTCATGAGTGTAGTCAGGCATACACTTTGTACTCTACAGAATACATTTTTTTCTTTGCATCACTCAGAAAGTTGTAACTTTTTTCTGGCCATATTATTTTTACAGCTGTCTAAATTAATGCCTCTAACAACAAGTACATAACTTACTTACAGAAAGGATTGAAAATAGTTTTAGTGGGAACTGCTGAAAATGACATCTACATTTATTAACAGCAAGGGGGCAACATTTTGAAAGATATATCCATTTGTTTTAAATGTCAGGTGGTTTGAGTGCAGTAAACAAATCAAATGTAATTTTCTGGCTGCACCCTTGCTTTGACTGCAATATGTCATAGCTGTCACTATGACTATGTACGGTATACTTAGGTTACCCATGTGTCTGCAGCTGCCATTCTACTCGGTCCCAGAAGTATGCAGACTTTAGTCATGACTATCATGTTCACAGATGTCGGCATGTGTTCAGGTCAAGGTGATGGCAATTGCTGAACAATTTCAGCCCTTCTTAAAACAATGTTCATGATGCAGGCACCAGCCCTAATGTACACTAGATGCTGGTATGCAGGTGCTGATGTCCTTCTCTTCCATGTTACAGTATTTGTGCTGTGGGATCCTCTGCCTCAGTCGACCCGAATGCCGGCTCCTATGCAAAAGATTAAGCCTGGTTGCAGCCAAGTGCATGGGATGTCAGATGCAGGACTATAAACCTTGGGCCTTAAATGTGATGTCTGTGTGCACAGAACTCAGAACTTTTCTGCTGCAGTTGAACATCAGATCGATCACTTCATGCCGCTGTTTTCAAGATGTCTAAAGATAAGTACCCCACTGGGGAAAACACTTTATTTTTGCTTGAGCTTTGTCTTTTGCTGTTACTTCTTAGCTGATGTCCACTAGATGTTTGTTCTGCTTAGGCCAGAAACACGACCACACCACCTGTAGCATCTGCCAGTCATTCATATGGAAAACTCTCCGTAGTCACCTGGCAACCCTAAAACTTTACCTTGAGAATGAGAGGTTAAAATGCTTAGCCCTACATATGGATCTGGAGTTGGCCGTTGAGATGGAGCCACCTACAACGAAGGCCAAAGTTACAAGGCCTACCACTTCTGCCCCTCCATTGTCAGACATCCCACCAGCCACTGATTTAGGGGTGGAGGGACATCTGCTGGAACTGGTGTTTTCAGTGACTACCCTTAGGGAAGCCGCCTTGGAAGCACTGGTAGCACTGGTAGGCACATCCTTGGAGGAAGTTCCGACGGCTTCGGCCAAGGTCAAGAGGGAACCAGGCTCCACCGGAAGCCCATCCATGGTCCATGAAGCCGAATCCTTACCTACAGGCCAGATCCCTGAAACTAGGCCCCTGTCTCAGCTAAATCAACTCCTTTGAAAAGGAAAGAAAAAACTAAGCACCTACATTGGATGGGAGATATGAAATTCACCCCGGGGATCATGTCAGTCACCCTGCTAGACAGGGGACCAGGCAAGTACATACTCTGGGAAGAAATAGCCAGGGAATTGTTATGGCTAAGCTTGTATAGGCCGTAGGGTCGATAGCCTAGTACCAACCTATGAACCTATGACTCTGCTTCCTCTGAGGAGCAACCAGACTGGCACTCCTTCTCCCAGTTTTGCTGCAGGCCTTTATGGCTTTTAGGTCTCAGCATCCACAGCTGTTACATTGCCTGTCCTTAGCCCCAGACTACCGTCAGCTGCTTCCATCCCTCCTACTCACACCCAGGGAGAAGACTCCTCTTCCTCCTCCTTTGATGAGTCGGTCACCTCCTCCTTCCAGATAGCTTCTCCCTTGGTCTACTACTCCCCAGATGAGGACTCCCTAGAGGGAGATTCTCCCCCTGAAGACATTACCTTTGGGGAAACAATAACTAAAATGAGGAAGTTCAAATGGGCTGCTACTCAAATGACTGAAGTCCAAAAAAGGTATTTTGAGTTACTCCAAGTGGAATCACCCTCCTACTCAGCTATTATTTAAAAATAATTCAGACATACCACCACAGATAAAACTGTTTCATTTAATAATAAACAGTGTTAAAACCAGTGGACAACATAAAATATGTATTTAAACACAATATCTAAGACGTAAGACCGATATCAAATAAAATCTTCTTTGAGAATGAACAATAGGATAAGTGCTTTCAGCTGCAGTCTTCCTCAGATCCTAATTGTTGAAACTACTTCCTAAAACTTAAAATAATTTCCAGCAATCCTTATCTATGTTTAGGACCAATGCCTTCTCTCTTGTCCTATCAAGAAGCTTCAAACCTCAATAAACATATTATGGCAAGCCTTCTCTTTTATCCAATAGGATTTACTTAAAGGGACGTCACCCTTTTAGAAATTGGTTTTAGGGGAACTATACCATTCAAACCTCTGGTCTTAGATTGGTTATCCACTTTACTTCTGCTACTTCAATTTTGTTCTGTGTGTTGCCAGCTCTCATATCCTCTGGTGTCTGTTCTAGTACCATAAATTTAAAGAAATGTGATGCATGTATCATTACGTGACAAACTAATGCATGCATTCCCCCTTGGCTATCCCTCCTGTGATTCCACCCTACCTGTATGCTTTTGCATCAGCATCAAAGACACCAGAATCACAACCACCAGTTCCCAAAAGGCCTGACTGCTTTTATAAAATCCCTGATGATTGCAATTTCCTCATAAAGCCACCATTGGCAAATCCTGCAGTCATTGTAGTGGCCCCTGATGAACAGTCCAGACTCACACCTTCTTTCTTCCTCTTACCATCGGGCAAGGACAGCAAAGTCATGGACAGACTGGGTAAAACGATATATACCTCTTCTACACTAGCCTTTAGGGCTATCAATTGCCAGACCCACATGGTCAAATATGCTCTAGATCTGGTCTCACAGGCCTCCTCCTTGCTCTCCTCCATGTCTGACTCTCCCAACAAATCTCTGCTAGCATCCAAGGTGTCCCTGACATCTCAGGTTGCCAGACACTCCATAAAGTGCAGTAATGATGCAGCTGAGGCCTCTGCTAAGTCTACAGCTTCAGCTTCTGTTCTGTGCAGATACTCCTGGCTTAGGCTACAGCCCCTTCCTGAAGATTTTAAAACCAAGATATTGGACGCACTTCTGGACAACAAATTCCTGTTCAGAAAACAGTCTGCTGAACTGTTTAAGAGCCTCCGGGAAAAAAGCAAGGAGTTCCAGGACCTAAAACATTTACTGGCCTCCCCAGTTCCTAAATATAACAGAAATTACCCTGCAAAAACTTCCTTTGTCAGAAGAACCCTGCTCTAGCCTCCTCCACCACTTCCAGGCACAGAAAAGGGTCAAGAAAGACACTCTCCACAAGGACAGCCCCTCCTCAGCCTCCCATCAGGCAGCCCTTTCAAGACAGAAACAATAATATGTGACTTCTACAGCCATCTTCCCCTCTTATCCCGCCTCTCTCACTGTCTTCCCCTCTGGAAAAAAGTCAATTCAGATCAATGGGTTCTGGCAATAGTGAAAAAAGGATACTTCATGCCCTGGCAGGAAAAAAACATGCCACAAAGCACCCCCTTCCCTCCCAAAAACTAGCTTCACCTAATCCTTAAGGTTACCCAAGAACTACTCATCCAGGGGACCATAGAAACCATTCCCCCAGGGCAAGAGGGGAGAGGGTTTTACTCCAGGTTATTCCTGGTGCCAAGAAAGGATGGCCCTTGGAGGCCCATCCTAGATCTATCCTTCCTAAACCTCCTTCCTTCAGAATGCTATCACTTCAAAGCCTTCTGCCTGTATTGCCACCCAAAGCTTTCATAGCCACTTTGGACCTGAAGGAGGCATACCTCCATATTTCCATCCACCAAAACTACAGGAAGTATTTGCATTTTGCTGGATCCTCTTCACACTTTCAGTTTACTGCCTTACCCTTTGGTTTATCCATGGCACCAAGGGTCTTCACAAAGTGCCTAGCCCCAGCAATAGCTTACTGCAGAACAAAGGGGATTCAAATCTACCCCTACCTAGTCAACATCCTCATTCTAGCAGAAGAGGAAGTCCCCCTTAGGAATCACCTTCTATTCTCCATGTCCTTGGTCCAGAGATTGGGATTCACTCTCAACCTAGCAAAATCATCCCTCACTCCAGCACAGGACAAAACTTTCCTGGGCTGCAGAATAAGGACTGACTTGATGAAGGCCTTCCTTCCTCAGGACAAGGTTTCCACCCTAGTCAGCAACTTCCAGGACCTCCTCCTGGTCACCCACCTCTCAGCCAAGCAGTTCATGCACTTCAAAGGCCTCATGGCAGCCACAATTCCTATACTGCCATTTGCCAGGCTGCACATGAGGAAATTCCAGTGGTACTTAAAAAATGTGTGGTCACAACACAGCCACCCCCTGGACCTTCAGGTATCCTTACCATGCCTGAAGACAGAACTGAGGTAGTGGATCCAGCAAGTACAACAGAACCCTGGCCTACCCCTGCAATCCACCAGTCCAATACAATCCATGCACATAGATGCCCCCGATCTAGGTTGAGGAGCAATTATGAACGGCATCGAGGTGCAGGCCTTATGGGATCCCTCCCTCCAGAAAAAGCATATCAACATAAGGGAGATGACTGCAGTCCACCTAGCCCTGCAGGCATTTCTCCCTCTCATGCAACCAGGACCCTTACAAATCTTCACAGTCAACATAACTGTGATGTGGTACATCAACAAATAGGGGGGACCAGTTCTTACCTCCTGTGCATGCTAGCAATGCAAGCTTGAGAGTTAGCCTCTCAAAATAACATTTCACTGCATGCAGTCTACATCCCATCCCAGGACAACCATCAGGCAGATGATCTCAGCAGATCATTCTCTTTACATCACGAGTAGATGTTGCACAGAGATGTGTTCTTAGACCTTGTCCACCAATGGGGCACACCTCAAATAGATCTCTTTGCCTCCCCCCAGAACAGACAGTTGCAGCTTTTTTGCTCCAAGGATCCCTCCCCATTAGCCTGGAGAGTGGATGCCTTCTCCATCTCTTGGAAGGGAATGTTCCTTTATGCCTTCCCTCCCTCCCTTTCCACTCCTTCAGAAAGCCCTCCTAAAAATCAAGAGGGACAACCCAAGAATCTTGCTGGTGACTCCAATTGGCCAAGGCACCACTGGTTCTCCCTTCTTCAAACTCTTGCCAAGGGCAATCACCACAAGCTGACTCACAGTGTGGACCTGCTCACACAACAGAATGGATATCTCATTCATCCACACCTGGAGATGCTCTGTTTAAACCTCTGGGTGATAAATGTTTGATCCCCTTCAGACACCACTACACAGAGGATGTGCTATCTATCCTGCAGGAGGTCAGGAAACCCAATACCAGGAGGTCCTATGTTTCTGAATGGAAAAGGTTCACCAAATGGTGTCTCCAAAGGCAAAGGGACTCCTTCCAAGCGGATGTTCCTCTAGTCTTAGCCTATGTGTGTGAGCTCATAAAATCAGACCTTTCATACTCAACAGTGAAGGTCCACCTATCTGCCATTCCTGCCTGCTTACCTCTGGACCCACCTCTACTTTCTTGACTGGATGTCAAACTATTCTTAAAAGGGGATCTCCACCTTAGGCCACAAAAGAAACCTATTCCTCCACCTTGGGACCAAACGTATGTACTAGAAAAACTCACAATTGCTCCCTTTGAGCCAGCTAGCTCTGTTTCTCTGCAGATGTGCACATGGGAAACTGTCCTACTAGTAGGCCTTACTTCAGCCAGAAGGGTTTCAGAATTACAAGCACTAATGGCATCCCCACCATACACAATCTTCCACAAAGATAGGGTGACCCTGCGCACCAATCCCTCCTTCATGCCCAAAGTGGTCAATGAGCTGTCCGTCAATCAGTCTATTCACTTACCCACCTCATTCCCTTCCCCACAGAATGACAGTGAGAGAATACTCCATTTCATTGATGTCCACGACAATTAAGGTTCTATTTGAACAAAACCAAAGCTATCAGAAAGTGCAATCAGCTCTTTATATCCCTCCACCCCAGGGCCCTGGGCAAGGTGGTATCCAAACAAACTATCTCCTGCTGGATTAGGAAAACTGTCTCCTTCTGTTATTCCAACCATGGCAAACACTTACCTCATGGGGTAAAGGCACACTCTACAAGAACTGTCGCTTCTTCTGGGGCCTTCCTCAAAGGCTTCTACACAGCTACCATTCTAGAGGCAGCCACATGATCCTCTGTGCATACCTTCATCAAACATTACAAATTGGACCATGTCTCCAGAGCCAGAGCAGGATTTGCAAGGGCAATCCTGCATGGATTTCTGGAATCTGCAGCTTCTTCCACCACCCTTCCTCCTACTTGAGGTGTGGCACTCTCCCACAGTAAGAATACTGCAATATGGGAATAGAAGGCTTAGAATAGTTGTATAAGATCTTACCGTAACCATAGATGTCCTTCTCTTCTTATAGTAAAATTTTACACAACTATTCTTTGTGAGCTCCAATATTTTTAATATTGTTTGTCCTTTTATAGTCTGCTGCACATTGCTGCTCAATTTCTCCCTTTACGACTATGAATCACAGCTGTGTTCACCTTGTTCATGTCAGCATGTCATTATGGTCTCACTTGCCTGTCATTTTGTTTTCATTTGCATATATTCTCTGTGGCACACTTCTGCCTGTTACACTGTAGCCCAGCATAACACTATGAATTTACGAATCACTGCAAGCTTGCACATTATTATTTCACATACAGCTTCTAGTTGCAAAATAAGCAACTTGTATATAAATAGTAACCGGGGAATCGGCCTGACTGTCTTCTTTTCCTACAAGGGAGAAAGGTGGTTAATACAATCACCAAACAAAGTCTATCCAAATGGTTGGATAACTGTGTTGCCTTGCCCTATGACTATAGTAAGACTCTGTTGTGAGCTACTGTCAGAGTGCACTATATGAGACTGGTAAAGGACACAGCAGCCCACTATGGCTGTTTGCTAGGCTGAGACATCTGCCTACACTTTCTTTTAGCACTGTAAGTTGGATGTCTCATCTAAGAGCGTAGTAGCATTTACCACTGCCATTTTATAGTGCATGGTATCTGTAGCTCTTCAGTCACAGTCAGAGAACTAAAGAGCTGCTTTAGTACTCTTCTCTTGGTTTAGGAATTATAGCTGCATAGGTAAGTACTAGACTAGCTGCCTTTGTCAGCCATTTTATGCCGGCCAATTTTCTATTTTGAAGGTGAGAACCAAACTTTGTACCTTGTGTCGGTGAAGTAAAAACCTTAACTATTATGCCACCCCCAACCCCTTGCAATAATGCATTGCAGTGACCTCTAAAATGGACATAGTACAGTTGTATGAATAACTCACCATAAGAGGAAATGTTTGAGAAGCAGGATCACCATTTAATACATTTGCTTTGCCTGCACACCACTGAGCTCTGCAAATTGCTTGAGAAAGTTATGAGGCAGTAGAGAACTTAAGTCTATCATAACATTTGGGTAGTTTGTATAACCGTCTGATTTTTTCCCATCAGGGCATAGTTTCCATATGGATGTGACATAGACAGTTTGTCAGTACAAGTTAAATCCATATCGGCTGAATGTACTCCTAACAAAGGTGGGGTCCAAGAGCACAATAAAAGGTGAATATCCTCATAAACTTTACATATCAGGGACCATGGGTTGGATGTACCCTTAGCCTGGACAAAATGTCTTGTCACATTTTACCAAACATGATCTGAATAATGGCACAAGCTGCTGCTCCTCTTAAACTATATGTCAGACTAATGCTTAGGATAGTAGAGGGCCTCATCAGTTTGGGGATGTCAATGAAAGCTCAGGAATTCAGACCAGAAGGGTTGGGTGAACATCTATTTTTATATATTTCCCTTGTAAAAGGAATGATCATGCTGAGTGATCTGTCTCTCTACTTGAATATCTATTGCTGGGTCACGCAGCTGTCCTTTCCTGATGCTGGTGGTAAGGGACAGATGCCAACATAGTACAGTAATCCCACTTTTTTCAATAGGTGGAAAAAGCCATTATTCTTTACAGCCATTAATCAACCATAAATGTTCCCAGTCTGTAACTGTATGTTGGTTGATGGTCTAGTTCAGGGACTTTGGAATAATTACTGGTTTGGGGGGAATGCAGCAATAAGGACAGTTTTGCAGTGATGCTTATGCATGACAGTGAGTAATAAAGTACATCAGACTTGAATGTAAAACAGAATGTGGAAGGGCATATGAGCTTAGGACAGCAGAGGATAGACTGCAGTCTATAGCAACATCATAGCTATGAGGGATAGACATTACACAGCACAGGGCACAGTGCTTCATTTTTTACACCATTGTTTTCACATGTAAACCAACAAAGAACTGAAAATTCAAATAACAATGTCTGAAATATTACAATAGATGTAGCCAACTCCCAACACTCGTATCATACAGAGACATACCAAGACATTTTGGCTAGCGTTCCACCAAGGGGCCAGTAGAGGGGACTATCTTGACTAGTAGCGTCAGAATCATATGTATATATTTTTTTACTTTTCTGGCAGAATTCCTTGTGTGCTTGAAATTTATTGACTGTACTTAATGACAAATATAGCCAATCTGCAAGGCACATGAACATCTTGCAAGAGTAAAAATTATGGTTCTTGACACTCTACTCAAAAAAATGCCCTACCTTTGTATTACAGTCTGGCAAGCAGAATTTTAGTATAAAAAACAATTCCATAAATGTTGTTGTGAAAAGCAGAAATATAAATTGCAGTTAGTGAGCAGTGAACGGTATGTGCATTTTCATTGTATTACCTTCTGTTGCATTTAGAAAAACATTTTGAGCTAGAATACCAAAGGCTGGAATTCATATATTTTTACTGGGGGAAACGGTGCTCTATGTCTGTCAGTTCAATATTTAAAAAGGCCATCAATATTTTAGTGTAGAATGTTTAATTGTCTAATGATGTATATTAATTTAATATATCTCTGTTGTATTAGTTTTGAAGTCTATTGTGATCAAGAATCTTGGACAGAAGTCCTAATATATTATCACTATTTAAGCTTAAAAGAAATAAACAGAAATAGCTTTACTGGTTTGAACATGTGCTCAATTAAAGAATAAATGCATTTTGAAAACTGTAAGGCTATACCAAATATGATGCAAGGATGTGAAATTATTATTTATAAAAGTGCAAAAATCATTTTATATGATCAAGTCTCATGAGAGACAAGAAGGTCCCTTAAAAGTATCTTTGCAGTTTACCTTAAGCGTATCAATATGTTTTAACTGTTAGCAGCATTTGTTAATATTCTGAGTTTTTGCCCTCCCACATACCACTAAAAGGCTGTCCTCTGCACCACTCAGACTATGTTCATTCTTACGATAATGTAATGACCAAGGACAGATTTCATAGTGGGCTGTTACCACTCTACTGTGCATGAGAATAAGCCTGCTGATGAGACAGTAGACATTCAATAAAAAACAGAGTGGATTAATTGTCCCCAACACACACACACACACACACACACACACACACACACACACACACACACACACACACACACACACACACACACACACACACACACACACTTACACTGATGTGTAATGTGTGAACCATTATATGCAAAATTAATAAAATAAAACAAAAAAAGATACAGTCATGGATTAATTAAGAGAAAACACAGCAGGTACACATCTTATATTCTTACCAGGTGAGCTATAATAAAAAAAAACATGGAAAAAAAGCACAAATTCATAGCTATTAAGATTAAACTGGATTCTGTAAAGAAGCATAATTATATCTATCACTATCTGTCCCCAATCTCCAGTAACAGCAACTGCATTATTCTGTTTGAAAATCAACTCATTCTACCAAATTCGAGTGCTCTTATAATCTTGGTTGCCGACAGAGTTTTCTTTTTTGTGTTATCTGTGAGACATTTGTGTGCTGAATTGCAATATTGATTCTCCCCATCAAGTATGATGACAAGAAATTCAGCTCTGATAATACTGAGGAACTTCACAGTAGAAGTAAGGAAAAAGTGAAAGGGTTATTCATTAGTGAACCTTATGGAAGACCTATATGTGGTTGAAAGAGGGATGCCTGAGAAACTCTAATGTTCCTTGAACAGAAGTTTATTTAATAAAAACAACAAGGTTTCCCAAGGACAATAAAGATGATGCTGAAACTTTAACCTTGGTATAAAATGTATAGTGTATTCAGAGGCCTTCCTATTCTGTTTCTTCACACTTGGAGCTAACAGACTTTACATATATGTGCACTGCCTGTTTTCAGTCAGGCTTTATTGAATGCTGCATGTGTATATTTATATCCTGTGGCCTGCTGTGGATCACATTTCAAGGATATTTAATGATTTCCTGATTATCTCCCAGGACTCCACTTTTATAGACCCACTAAGTCATGTGTTGTGAACTGCAGTAAGATGTGATATGCCCAGCATTGTAACCTGTGTCCCGTTATCAAGAAGACGGGATAAGAAGGAGTGAAATGAGAAGATGAATTTATTTTTCACAGTTGGCTGAAATGTCAGATGCCAGTGTAATGTCTACACATTTAGATTTGTCAGCTTCTTTTCTTCCAGATTTACAAAACCTAAACTTTGGAAATACCTGTATGATTTCACTTTTATTCTGGAAAAAAAAAGCTTAAGTAAATGTATTACACATTTCTCTTCCAGAAAAAAAAAAAAAAAGTTTCAAGTGAAGCATGACAGACCACCTGAGGCATCCAGGGAAGCTGCAACGATGTCTGAATTGACATTTCCTCTGTATCTTTATGCACAGTGCGCTTGTAAAATAAATGTTGTAGATTTTTTTTTTTTACCTTTTAACTAGTGCTAGATGTTTTCTGCTTACCACAGGAACATTGATGCCCAGTGGTCTCTTCCTGTGTCAGTGAAAAATGTGCAGTCCAATTCATCTGCCACCCATTAACACGAAAGCTGAAATGAGTGTGGTTGGAAACTATTACTAAGTGAACTGTAACCCTTTCAATTCTTCTCTGCAGAATTTATTATTTCTTAAAGGTATATCTTTACTGAAACATGACTTACCACATTTTTTTTTATCATTTTGAACAGTTGTAATTCAGTGAAAACAACAAAAAAAGGGAAGTAGCATGCAATATCTCACTTCTCCTACACTTAAACCATTTATTTTTCCCTGGATTACCCGATACTTTTTGTTGTCAAGGAATATTCTCAGTAACTTTGCATTCCTCCTGTGTTTTTTAACAGTGATACTCTTACCAAGTATTGTGGTAACACATATGTAATATGGATTTATGGCAGAGTGTAGAATGCGTTTTAAAGAAATTCACCAAAAATAAAAGGTCAAGACATGACTTTGCTAAATAGTTTATTACATTAAAAATGATAAACTATTAAACACACACGCGCATCATTAACAACAGTATTTTTGCAGGGAGAGCTGTGGCTTTCCACCCCTATTTGTATATTACTGCTCTGAGGTTGCATTACTTTGGAGAATAGAGAACATGGTTGGATTCATATCACTTCACCAAACCCCAACTTCCCAAGGATCCAGTCTCTGAGCATGAACTCCTCAATTCTGAGCTTGCTGATTATGTTTATGATTGGAAATAACTGCCAGTCTGATTTCTAAATGTGCATCAGCAGTCCTTTGCTTTTGGATATTTCTCCCTTTTTATGTTTTGCAGCCATAGAGTTGATATATATCAATTCAGGGGGTGTGGGGGTGTTTCCTCCATATGGAGGGTGCAAAGGCTCTTGATGGATTGCAAAACACATTTGCTTTTGAGTTTCTTCAGCAGGTTGGATCCCAACCAGACTTGGCAAGTTGAAACCCTGGCAGGTTAATTACTGGGGTTTAATAAGGTAATCATTTGAGTTTTCCCTCTTCTCTGACATGCATTTTTAGGTTGGTATTAGTCAAGCATTAGGGATGTAGGAATATAGCATTCCCCTTCAGAAATAGTACTACAGTGTACATTTTAATTCCCCACTCCCCAGCAACATACTTGGCAAAATGCTGTTTCAAATTAATGTTTTTGATGAAATGATATTACATGAAAATTGATTCAGAGAAATGCAGTGCTCCATTTAACATGTATTCAGAAGTCATTCCAGCAAGGAATTCCTCTGTTATAGATTGAGATCATGAATCATATAACTCCATTTTGTAAGTAGAAGCAGAAGACACTCAATTCCATAGCAGTAAATTGACTTACTATACTTTACTCTCTGTCATCAGTTCTCCCAAGTTTTTGACACTGCACCAAATTAATATATAGATGGATCTGGTTGTTCACCTAATCTTCTTACCTTTGTCCACCAAAGGGTTATTCTGGTGCATGAAAAGCTCATATGAAAATAATGCCCTGTCCTTATTGGCAATGTCAACACATACCCTATTAAATTTTACTGTGTTATAGTGTAATTCCATATGCTTCAACACCAAACAACGCAGGCAACCTTGTAAAATATGTGCTATATGCATATTACTGTGCACCTTCTATTGCCTTTACATTGAGTATAGGGTCTCTGGCATTTTTTATGTCATTCTTACTTAAATGACATTGTTATATACCTTAAAAGGAGCGGTAACATGGGCAGAAAAGATACGTTTGTGGCCTCCCAGGAGAGAATGTTTTAGTAGTCCCCATTGCTTGGTATCCTGCTCCATAGTGTCACACATTAATACAAGCTTTAATTTACACCAGTATAACTCTTTGTTGTCAACTTTACTTATTTATTTATTTATTTGCATACTTACCGGAAATGTTACTAACATCTTTTGCCATTTCAGACAACTCTTATTCCTGGCTTCCATTACCAAATGCTGTATTTAAATAAAAACGTTTGCCTTACCTATGTATACATGTAGTTCTCTAAAGCAAAGAACTACTTCAGTGTACTTAAAATTCATGGCAAAGGTACACTTTGAAATTTTATTATGAACAGACCAGCATCTGCCAAATATTTTATTTTCATTATTTATTTATTTTTTCTTCATCATTCTCTGTCACTATGCCTGCCCTCATGCATATCATGTGCGTTAGCTCTCCCATCCCTAGTAATTCAGACATGTGAAAAAGGAAAGCCCCTGTCCCTGTCTACATTTGAAAGAATGAAGGATGTCGACATAGAACTACTGATTCAGGTTTTTGCTGTAAAGCCTTATCCCTGTAACCATATTTTCTGTAAAACACATAAACTACTATTCATTGCCAGCAGATAAAACCACTGCTGTTTTCATAATCTCTTGTTTTCAACACCACTTGGCTCTATGAGTTTGAAAAGAGCACAGACACATCTTCCACTGAGTCTTCAACAGCTCATATAATCTGCATCTCAGAACCTGTATAGAACAGTTGCTGTAACTTTAGTTTTGTTGACTAGGTTGTTGGAATATTCCTATACCAGCATCACATTATTATGGTTAACTAGTGCCTAACCTTGTTCCTGTACTTCAGGAAAGGGCAGATTAAATCTCTGCAGGTGATTAGCCTAGAGGAGCCCTTGGGCTTAGCCCATTGCATCTGGGAATAACTTGTTGAGAGCCACTTAGCTGAGTTTTCTTCACTGAGATTCTGTCATTGATGAGAGGTATAATGGATAAAGTAGAGCAGTTACCTATACTGATATCAAATGTCCCTGTATAGAAGTCGGACTGTTCTCCTTTATCTCTAATAGTGAGATCTTAGAGTTATAACACGTGCAATTGGAAATGGGGTGGCAAGTTCCTCACAGAGCTGGGGTGGGGGGCTTGCCAGCCTGCAAAAATCTTTATTTTTTTGCTTTTCCTTACCCTTCAACTGTTTGCTATTAAATCCAAATGTGTTATCTTGACTTATTAGCTTGTCAATGGCTTGTCAATGCATTTGTACAGTTGATAGGTTCAAACAGACGATTTAGTGTTCAGCAAGTTAGGTGTCACAATTGTGGACCAGATCTGACCCCTCTTTGTAAATGTATTGCCACATGCAAGCACAAGATTTTAAAAAGTCAAAAGTCTAATACAACAGATAGGGTTATATCCTTACTCAAGCTCTTAAAGTCCTATGTTGTCAATTTTATTACATGACTTTCCTGTTCATCTAACTCAGCTGTTTGTACTTTCTGATGGGTCCCTGTGTCTGCCAGAGTTGTCAGGTAAGAGATTTGTTCTTTTAACTTTCACACTATTAATTGACATAGCATGTTTTGCTATTGTATACCCATTTACCTCATTCTGACTTTTGTTTGCCATAGCATGCTTTATTATTATATTATCAGGTGCATGAGTGCCTTCTAAGCTATTATGAACTATGGCTGTTCAGTTTAGCAGTGGCTTAGTCAGATCCACTGACATGATTCCACTATTTTATTGTCAGGACCACCTGCCATGGTTGTCATAGCAACTGAGCCTCGGCATGTAGAAATTTTCCTAGCAACTAAATGTCAGCTCGTAGGTTTAGCTTTACTGCTTCACATTAAAGCCTACTAGTTAGCAAGTCAACTCTCAGCCAGAAAAAAAATAGTCATTAAGCCATTTCAAGTTCTCAGTTTAGCCACCACTACTTAGAATATACATCACAGCTGTGCACTTCCTGAGCAGTCCGCTAGTTTTTTTACATTTTTTTAATATTAAAAAGAAAATATTAATAACTTTGTAACAAATAATTCAACCAACCAGTTTTCCATGTCAAAAACAGATCCTAAAAAGATTTAATCAAAATAATAAAACATCCAATATAGTTAAAATTAAGACCAAGCTCATCAAAATACTGATAGTAGGGATACTAAAATTATATGCATCATTTACCAAATAATATTGAGTTTTCTTCTATAAATACAAATTCTGGATTCTACATTTTCATACAAATTAACTAAAAAAGAAACTCACATCATTTTATGGAATATAAAAGGCCCTTTACAACATGTATAACTATATTTGTATGATACACAACAGAAATGAAATAAAATTAAGACACGAACAAAACAGAGGTGGGACCACCAAAATCCTGTCAATTCAATTACCCTTGAGATGCACTTCTTTTGTCACTTATACTTGTCCCTAAAATCATTACATTAAACTTTGCTCATCAAGAAACTGGCACCAAGGAAGACATTTGTAAGTCTGTATCGACTTGTTCTCTTTTAATTTCTCCCAATTCTTTTGAGTTTCTAATACCATGACAGGAATGGACCCCATTCCTAAGTCAAAATATGATTAAAATTCATGAAATTAGTATTGCTTCACTTTTTGATGTCAGCCAATAGTGCTCTTCACTGTACCCGCAATGTGCCCAGTAATGACTCCTTCTGTAGTTCGTATGGAGTTACATGTATTGGTAACATACTGTATCTAAATATGATTGTAAATTATTTTTTATAAGACCCGTTGCTACTACTACTATTGGAACTATCTGGGTATCTTTCTACCACATTGCTCTTGTTTCTGCCTGCAGATCCTGATATTTTATGACTTTTTGTCTCTCTGTACACAAGACACTGTAGTCACTGGGTATGGCAATTTCAATGATCAATTCTACTCTTGTCTTCTTTTCTTGGACCACTATATCCAGTTTTCTAGCATCTGTCTTTTGAACTCTTGGTAATGGATGATCCCATGTGATGTAAACTTCTTCATTTTCTGTGATGCTTTGTGGATCATGTTTCCAGTGTTTTTCGGTCACTTCAATATCATAATGTTTGCACAATCCCCAGTGCAACAGTCTCGCCACATTATTATGCCTTTCAGTATACAGTCCTTCTGCCATTAGTATGTCAAAACCATCAACGAGGTGTGCAAATGTTTGTAATTCGGTTTTACAAATCCTACATTAGTCTGTTTCTCCCACATGTTCGATGAACTTTATAAACCAATGTGCACGCAGCCCATTATCTTGGGCCAGCAATATTAACCTTTCACCCCTTGGTTTGAATTTGCTTCTCCTTAATCATTCCTGTGTTCATTCCTGATCAATATGAGGTTCTTCCAGAGGTTTTCTATACTTGCAGCTATATTTATGCCTTTTCCACATTTTTGCCTTCTCATCTGATCCTTCACCTTATATTCTTTCTTTTACTTTTTGGCACATTCAGTTGCTGCCTGATTTTTATCTACTTCTGGTTTGATTTCCATTCCTCCTTGAAGCCAATAAGCTTATGTTAGATTTAGCAGAGAAATCATCTTAGATTTATTGTCATGTTCCAAAACTTTTACTACATTTGGGTCTTGTGAGGTCAGCAGATATGTGTGGAGTCCCACGATTGCAGATCTATACATATAATCAATTTCAAGGAGGCCCATCCCTCCTTCGGAATGCAGAATATATAATCTTGGTATGCACTGATTTTTATAAATCATTTGGTGAGCATGAAGCATCCTTCTTGTTTTTCTATCTAATCTATCCAACACGTTTTGGGGCCAGTCAATCACTCCAAAACTGTAAGTTAGGACAGGAAGAGAAAATTGGTTTATAGCCTGTATTTTGTTCCTAGATGTCAGTGCTGTTTTCAAGATTAATTTAAGTCTTCTGAAGTATTCCTTACTAAGTTTTATTCACATTTTTTCATGTTTTATTGATGATCCTCCATCAATTCCCAAATATTTATACACTGTTTCTTGTTCAAGTTCTTTTATATCACATTCTTGTCCCAAACTGTTTTCCTGGCATTGCAGTTTTCCTGCTTTAAAGGTTGTTTTTGCACATTTATCAAGACCAAATGACATTCTTATATAATTGAAAAAGTTTTGACAACTTGCAGTTGTGCTTTAAGTTCCTCATCTGATGAGCTATACAGTTTTAAATCATCAACAAAGAAAAGGTGAGAAGTCTTTACACTTTGTTGTTTTTTAGGAGCCAGATTATAGACATGGCCTAAGCTGCTGAGTAAACAACTTAATGGCAGTATAGTAACGGTGACAGAGTCACCCTGGAGTATCCCCCTTTGAATTTTTGTCCCTGGGATAATAATTTGTCCTTTGTCATGGCTTAACTGCAAAGTGGTCTGCCACTGTTTCATGGTCTATGTAATGTAGTCGATCAGTGTGGGGTGTATCTTATACATTTTTAAGCAATCTTTTATCCATGAATGAGGGATACTATTAAATGCTTTTTTGTAGTAAATCCATGCCATACTTAGATTCTTCCCCTTTTTACAGATGTTCTTCGTGTTTCACTGTTGCAGTCATTACAATTGGGTTATCCTTAGATTCTTCCCCTTTTTACAGTTCTCCAATATGACTTTATTTAACAACAAATGATCCTTTGTTCCATATGACTTCCTTTTATTGCCCTTTTGTTCTACTGCCATAATTGAGTTTTCTTCTAAATGACTATAAACTCTGTCGCCATCAATTCCTGTGTATAGTTTATACGTTGTCAGAAGGCAAATTATTGGTCTATAACTTTTAGGGTAGCTTGCAGGTTCACTCTTATGTTGGAGCATTGTTTTTCCTGTTGTTAGCCAGGTTGGTGTCCGTTCTGTGTACGCATATAAATAGTTCTTACTCATGGCTAAATCTTCTTGCAAAAATGTTAATACTTTTAACCAGAAGTTAGGTACTGCATCTGGGCCTGGGGTTTTCCAGTTAGAGGCTTTTCTTAACTTTGTTTCAATTTTTCTAGCTGTTACTTCATCCCATTTCATATCTTGTACCTTTAAACTTCTTATTATTTCTTTTACTTCTTCAATCCATTTAGCATCTTCATTATGTGCCACAGGATCTTCATAGATACTTCCCCAAAATGTATCTATTTCTTCCTTTTTCGGAGGTCTTTCAGTTCCTTTTATGTTATTTCCCAGTTCTCTATAAAAAATTTTTGGGTCCTCAATAAATTTCTTATTTTGCACCTTCCCTTTATATTTATCTTTGTATCTTCTAAGTTTTTCTGCCTGTGCTGACATTTTTAGTTTGTTATTTGCAATAGTGCATGATAGATCCTGGTCTGTTCTAATATTGTGCATTACTTTCATCACATCTGCCTTTCTTAGTATTTTTGTTGATCTGTTCCCTCTTCTATAGTCTTCTAACATTGACACGTCTTGTCTTAACTGCTTTATATTTTTCTCTATTCGATACTTCCATGATGGTATTCGATTTCTCTCTTCTGCAGTCTATTTCTTTCATTGATCTTGATATATCTGTCCATGTCTATTAAATCAAGCAATTCTTCATTTAGCTCATTTTCTTCCAAACCAAGGGCACATCCCATGTTTTCCATTTCCTGCGGGCATTCTGTAGACGGTTCTATAGCATCTTCCTGTGACACAGTCTCATCAATTTCATCCTGTGCCGTCCGTTGCTCTATCATATGGGAACTCACTGGCCTATCACTCCTCAACTGTTCCTTCCCTTGCTGTCTAGCTTCGAGTGAACGTTTATACTGGTTTCATGTGGAAGCTCCAAATTATCTTCATATGGCACCTGACCAATTGCTTCCTGTTCCACTGGTTTCACCTTAATTTGGATATCCATTACTCTATCCTGTTGTGGTGCTTTCTGAATTAGATTTTCTACAATAAATCATTCACTTTGCAGGTACTCCATAACCTCAGTTTCTATTTCTTTAACTTCTCCATTATTACCGTATTTAGCCAAAAATAAGACCGGGTCTTATACTTTTTACTCCGTCGAAATACGCATTAGGGCTTATTATCAGGGTATGCCTTATTTACCCCCCCCCGTACAACAATCTACATTTATTCATTTATTTACATACAAAAATCGACATTTATTCATGTACACAAATCGACATTTATTCATGTACACAAATTGACATTTATTTGGTACTTTTCCATTATTTGGCAACAGTTCCAGGTAATGCGTTAACAGTTGTGTCAGAAGTCTACATAAACAGTGCAACAAACATTTCAACTTCAAAATATCTACACCTTGGCTTTCACAGTGCAATAGTTCATGCTTAACAGAACGTGCAGAAAAATCTCAATACATGTGTATTGGAGGAGGGGAATAAAACAGGTGAATAGCTGCCACTTTTTGAGTGGTGATGCTTTCTTTATTCCTTACCCAAACTGTAAGAAAAGAATGATGGAAGGTCATAAAAATGAAGTCTGGGAACTAGTAGCCTTACTTTGAAATTACCCCTTGATAATGAAATGTTACCGTAATACAATAAAGTCAAAAAACTGACATGAGCTTGCTGGCAGCTGAAAGCAAAAGCAATTCCTTCTGTTTCCCCCGATAATAGAAATATTATTCAAATACAGTCATGTCATCTTCTTCTAGAACATTGACATAAGTCTCCAACCCCCGAATTCCAGTCTGAACTTCTTGCGACTCCATTTCCTGTAGAACCATTGGCCCCAGTCTGTCATGCCTAGTGTGAAGACTGGTAGAGATGGGTGAAGGCTGCTAGCCTAGCCAGATAGAATTGAGCAGATAATTTTATCATTTGTAAATATGAATGTTGAACTTAAAACAATGTGGCAACATTGCCATCTGCTGTAAAGAAAGCTAAGTCAAGCATTTCTTGTTGGTCCTTTGAAATTAAGATTATTTCATCACTGCCTTTGATGTTTTACAAGTCGGCTCCAGTCCGGCTAGATGAAGGATTCCTGCCTATTGTTTTAAGGCCAAAGTTAATGACCAGAATTTACATGTGGAATGTCCTTTATTGCTCTAAGTGTAAAAGAATGTAAATGCAGTTTCTGTCAGCCTGGGAACTCCAGGAAGTGTAAAAAGATGATGTAATGTTTTAGCAGAATTGCAGTTTCAATTTAAACAGTGAGAACCAGAGATTATGAAGCATTTTTGTCTGGACATCCAACTCAGCACTGCCTTATACTCTCTTTATGTAAGTAGTATGTTAGAACTGTGTTTTCTCCTAGAAGTAGCTAGGAATTAGAAAATATTAGACTAAGTGTTTTTCTGTTATGTCAGAACTGTACTACTGAATTATTTTAAGTATTTCTGTGTGATCTCTGATCTTTTGACTAGCACTGTATAGTAGAAAGTATTGTCTTGTGGTTTTAATTATTTATTATTAAATATTTTAAAACCTTTTAACTGTGGCTGGTTTGTGTAGAGATAAGTTAAGCTCTTAAGAGTACTTGCATGCCTTTGGTAAAACTATACAAGGCCACTCTAATAGCTTTAGCCCTGGGCTATACTACCAATTGGATATTAATATTGCACAGTAATAATTGGGCACCCTTTTAAGGGCCTTTGAGTAGCTGATAAATATTAGCTGGGTGGTGACAGTAATTACTACCATATGGTCTGGGAGAAAAGGGCACAGCTGGAGAACCTGTGCCAGCCTTCCCCAGGAGTGTCTGTGTGGTTGTATAACCTCTTTTCAAAGTGCATGTGTGTGTGTCAGCTACTTGGGCAGGGACACGAAGCACTGGTTTAGCTTGCCCAGCTAGGCTGAGAACTGGACCCTATAGCTGTGCCATTGGGGAGTCTTATTGGGGACCTGGGGAGCAAGGGAGCAACCAGCCCCAGAATGACTGTGATCGCTGTGTGCTCTTAAGGGAAATTGCACTTTACTGTGTGTATTTGTTATCCTTTCCTCATATATGGGACACCTTCTCTGGTGTTAGTGGTGAGGATTGAGGCTCCATGATTGCCGAGCCAGGGCACGGGCATCACACCTAGCAATAGAGCTGTCCTTAAATGAGCACTACTTATCCATGTAGCCTGCTTGTAGTGCATTGGCAACACAGCTGTCAGTGATTTTATCTCATGAATTCTTCACCCAAGTCACAACCTCTTGATTTCTCTCCATTTTATTTTCAATGTAGTCATTGAGTTCCTTGCGCAAATGGTCCTTGAATGGCTTGTTTATTGCAATATCAAGAGTCTGGAGACAGGCAATGATTCCTACAGGAATCATTATTTGATCTAGTCTTCTCTGTGCAAGGAAGTTCTTCATGTCTTTAGTGTGGTAAGTGCTGGCTGAATCCCAGACTAGCAGACCTCTTTTGTCACCTCGCAAAACAAGTGGCAACATTACATCGACCCACTTCCTTATAACTGCTTGTGTGCACCAGGCTTTTTTGATTTCAAGAATGTAAATGCCTGAAACATGTTCAGTCTTATCTTTCTTGCCCTTACTAATGATTAGAGGTGAGGTTTTCTTTCCATCTTGATGAAGTGCCAAAATACAAGTAACACATGCACTTTTGTAACCAGTGGAGGGAATGTAGATTGACATGTGCATGTTTAATAACTTCAGTATCTTCCAGCTTGAACAATGTTGTCGATCTTCTTAGAGACAGCTCATATCGCTGAAGGAAGCCATCCAGCCAATGTTGTGATGTTTTGAATTTTTCTGGGGATATTTCTAACTGCTGTGCCATTGCAAGGGCAAATGCTTGACTATCAGCTCTGCACACAACCAAAGCCTTTTGATCTTCTGTCATCAATACATTCACAGATGATGTCTTCCAGCTCAGGAAATAATGGTTGCTGACCTGATCCACACTTGCACTTCTTAGCATTTCCCTCCTCCACCTGTTGACTGAGGTTATCATACTCTGCTTGCCATTTTCAGACCATTCGGAGATCCAACTTCTTCTCCTTGCAGAAAGCCATCAGATTCTTTCCCTGGGAGTCCTCCACAATTCCTTTCTTGTACTCGATGGAATAGGTCTTTCTTTTTGCACTCATCTTGTCTGGGGGGTTAATTGAAGACTTACGAGAAAGGAGTGGCAACATAAATGGTGACAGTTAAGAAGACACAACCACACCCGTTCATTATAAAGTGCTTAGATTTTACATGCATTGTCTGTACTTTGACCAAAGTACACTTGCCAGTTTTTATGGGGCAAGAATCACAAACATCAAGTGTGAGTGAGGATTAGGGTTACAGTAAGAAGCGTGGAGGACTCCCGGTGAAAGAATCTGCAAAGCGAAGAAGTTGGGTGTCCGAATGGTCCGAAAATGGTGAGCAGAGTATGATAATCTCAGTCAACAGTCAATAATATTATTATTTTATAATTCAACACATCCATCATGTGTTGTTGATGATCTTAACTGGGGCTTATTTTTGGGGTAGGGCTTATATCATGACCACCCTGGAAAACCATGCTAGGCTTTATTCTCTGGTTAAGTCTTATTTACAGAGAAATACGGTAATCTCCTTTTCTACTTTTCCTCTTTGTCTTCTTATTTTTTGTATTGTAAAGTTTTCCATGTCTGGATTCCTTTGTCTGTATTTCTCTTCAAATGTCTTTGGTGCTGCTCTTTTTGTATTGGTTAGTTTTGCTTTCTTCTTTGCATAAATATTACACCGTACTAAATCTTTTTTTCTTTCCCATGTCCATATTTCTTCTTCAGATGTTTCCTGATTTTCCTGTTTCTCCCTGCTTTGGGGACTCACTCCATCCTGATGTGATGTGACCTGTTTTAGACCTTCTACATCAAATCCTTCACCTTGCAGGCACTCCACAACTTCAACTTTTATTTTTTTTCTACTTATTCTCCTATGCAACTTATTTAATACTGATAAAGAATTTGAGTTCTAATGTATAATGACATGTTTCTAATCAAATCTCACATATGCCTTGCCATATAGTTTACACCAAACCAAAGCAATGCATACAATTCTGGGATTAATTTCAATTCTATATAAAATATTTAGGAAATCCTACAAGTCCTACTTAAAGTGAATGTTTACATGACCAGCAAATATGAATACAATCCCTTGTTTCTTCTCTAGTAGACTGCCAGCATTATTTGGTCCTGCAAGGAGCATATTATGTAAATTCACTGACATTCAGAAATAACAGTGCATTAAACAATTTCTATTTCTTATATTCCCTATAGCATACTCCCCTGATTGCCTAGAGTCTTACAACATCAATGCGATGCAAAAATTAAAGGAAAATAACTTGATATTCTGGCATTAATTTATTGAAAATAAGAGTATTAAACTACTAAACTCTCTTTTATGTAGTTTTGATAATAATCAAGACAGTTGGTTGTTTATACACTCATTACGGCAGTTTATAGAAAACAAAATGAGAGTATCAATCAACCTAGAGGCCAAATCTATACCTAGTTTGATTCAGCTTTTTATTAGGTTTCTTGAAAAGACAGATAATCAAAAATTAAGTATCTCACCTATCTGTAAGATACTAAGAGAAGACACTCTAAAGTTTGACTCAGACTTTTGGAATTACTTTGTAAAGATTAATGAAGAACAAATATCTGATGAATCCAAAAATTTGTTATTGAATTCTCTGTGTGGTACCTCTTCTTCATTATATTGGAGGTTGTATACATGGAAATTTATGAATAGGAGTTTCTGTACTACACATAAAATAAATCTTATACACATAAAATAAATCTCATACTCAAAAACAGTGAAAGTAAATGTTGGAAATGTGATGAATTGCTAGAGGCCAACTGGGTTCACATGTTCATTGAATGTAGAAATGTTGTTCAATACTGGAAAGACTTCAGATATTTTGTAAAGGCTTTATGGTCTGATAACTGTCATATTTCTAACTCACTAATCCTATTCGGTGTTCCTATAACTAACGTAATACCTAAATCTCAGATTCAGTTACTCTGGTCAATTCTTGCAATTGACAGAAAAGTTATTAATTTGAACTTGAAAAGTAAACAAGATTTGATATTTAAAGATTTTATTAGTTTAGTAAAATTTTTTTGTAAAAAAGAACTGCAAACCATTTGTTATAGAACTCATAATATTACTCATAAAAAATAGCATGGCAAAAACTGGAAAACCTTTTGAACAAATACTGATAACTTCTCATGGATAAAATGATTGGTTTTCATGGATGAATGTAAATATTGTAAATAGTTTTGCTATTGTTTTATTGTATTTGTTGTATGTACATTTTTTATTGTATTTGTTGTATGTACATTTGCATATGTTTATAATGAAAACAAAATAAAAATGTTTTTGAAAAAAGAAATAAGAGTGCAAGTAATGCAATGAAAAGATAGGAAATCTCCTCAACTTCATTGCATACCTGGGGGCTAAATAAATCTGATGCCATTGTTCAATAGTGATCTCTACATTTAGCATCTTACTCTAGTCATTCCTAACGTTATCTAATATTAGGTCATTAAATTAATTCAACGTCTTATACATTAATCTAATCATCTTAGATGTTCCCCATCAAATCCACCTGGCTTTCATCAAACAAGTTATCAATAATATTCCTTCATTTGGATCTGACTGTACCATTTCATTTTTAATACCCCTAACTAGGATCTGATATTTCAACCTGAGGTTATTGCTCACTAATATCTAATTCAACCCCCCTACCATAACAGTAGCTGCCCTGCTTCAATCAACTGCTGCCATTATTGTTGATTTGCATCTTGTATTTCTCTATACCAAATCTCTTCACACTTTTTTTATCCATTTTAGAAGAATAACTCAATATATGTCCTGTACCAAATTTTAGCACCTCTTTTTTTAACTAGTACTTTTAAACCCAAATCACATACTTAACCAAAAAATATATTTCCTATGAAAATTCTTCAAAACAGTGTATAAAGAAATTAAATGTGATGGCAGTTGGGAATTCAAATGTACATGACTGAAGCTAAAATAGATAATAGAGTCTCAATTTACAGTCTTTAGCATAGTTGTAGAAATATGGGGCTCTCAGTTCTTTCCACTTTGCAGGTAAAATTTCTATGCCCCACTCTACTGCTGAGTTTGCCTCACTCCCATTATAGAGTACAATGCCCCTTTTGGTATGTACCTCACAAGACATCTACAGCAACTGGAAAGGCCACAGAAGTACCTCACAAAGAGGATTACTGGCCTCAAACAGATGCCCTACGCAGACCGTCTCAAAAACCTCCAGCTTTACTCCATTGCATATCGCCTACTCAGAGGCGATCTCTGCCTAACATACAAAGCTATGTCAAACCTAGAGCTGTTGGACATGCTCCACTTAAAGAAATCCCAATCCCTCCGAGCTACACGCTCTAGGGACCTAAACCTTGTCACCACAATAAACAGAACATGCTGGATTGTTTGGAAATTACAACAATTCAGTTATTGTTTGGTATACAAAATTAAATGAACTAAAATTATGTCAGTTTTGCTTAATTATCAACCCTCATTGCACATTAAAAAGTAAACATTATTTTCCATCCGTCAGATGCAATGAAATTCAGGTACTTGGGTGCGTGGTTATTGAAAATGATAGCAGGTTCAGTATCTTATATGTACGAATGAATGCATTAACTGTTACGAGAAAAGGTTAAAAGATGGGAACCTGACATTAGAGCTTGACCAAATAGTTCAGGCCTTATAAAACATTTACACTCTAATAGAATCCGTGTTCCATTCAGTCCTCCTGCAGTGGGACTCCTGTCGAGGATAAGGTATCGGTCATTGGAGTTTGTGATGAGGTGAGCCATGTAGAAGGATTTCCTGACCTCTGTGGCAATGTGATTATCAAAGGAGAGGCTACTGTCCACCTGTGTCCCAAGGTCTCTTATCACACTTTTGGTGTTAAGTAGACTACCACTTATGTGGTAGTTCATGGGTACAGAGTTTTTACCAAAGGGGATGACAGTACACTTTTTGGCATTGAGCTTCATGCCATGGCTTTGACACCAGGCATCTGTCTCTGAGAGGCCCTTTTGTAGTATGTCCACATCATTAGGAGTTCCGATTATGGCTCCTAGTTTGCAGTCATCTGCAAACTTTGTTAGCCAAAGACCTTCTGTGTTAGCCTGTACTTCAGAGAAGTAGGTACCAAACAGGAGATGACCTAGGACTGAACCCTGTGGTACTCCACTTGTCACTGGTCTGAAGTCAGATTTGGAGTCTGCTACTTTCACAGTGTGGGTTCTATCCATGAGCCAGTTGGCATCCCATCTTGTGACATAGGGATTTATACCTAGTTTAGTGAGCTTATCTATAACTCCAGAGTGGGGGATGGTGTCAAAAACTTTGGCGAGATCTAGCTAAGCTGTATGAATCACCTTACCCTCATCTATGGCTTTGGTGACTGCATCAAAGAAGTCAATCAGGTTTAGGAGACATGATCTGCGTTTTACAAAACTGAACTGTGTAGGGTCCAGAGTTTGGAGATTACCAATGTCTTTGTTTATGAGTTCCATGATGATACATTCCATGGCCTTGCAGACCAGGTTCAACAGGCTAATGGGGTAGTAGTTCCCACGGTCCATCGTGGATCCCCCTTTGTGGAGTGGGATAACCATCATGGTGTGCCATTCAGTGGGCACAAAGCCTGAGGTAAGGCTATGATTGAACATGGTACTTAGGTAGGGTGCCAGTTTATTCTGTAGTTCGTGTAGAACGCAGCCTGGGATATTGTCAGTTCCCATGGATGCTGTGTTCTTTTCTTTGGAGAGTGTGTTTTTTACCTGTGCAGCCGTGATTACAGGAACTTTGCATTCTTCCTGTATAGAGATGGGCCCTCTAGGGGGTGAGAGGGGGGTAAAGTTAGCACTGAACCTATCTGCCAAGATGTTGACAATATCAGTTGGTTCTGAATATTTAGTGCCATTGTGCTGTAACTCAGAGCAGATCTGAGTGTTGCCATTGAGATTCTTGACATCGCTATAGAATGCTTTGTTGTTGTCTTTACAGTCAGTGGCAATTTTCTTTTCATAACTAGCTTTGGAGGATTTTAAGAGGGATCTCAGCTTCTTACTAAGGTTGACCATGGAGTTCCTCCAGTCATGGGATTTTACTCTTTTTTGCAACAGTTTCTTTCTTCTGTTGTAGAATTTGTTTATGGCAGAGGACCACCAGATTGGCTTCCTTTTTTTGGAGGATAGCATCTTGGTTCTATTAGGGATAGCATGATCCATGCACTCGTGTAGGTGCTTATAAAGTGCATTTGTGTAGGATTCAGCAGTCGTACCTCTATTTTCCATCTGCATAGGTGTCATGAAGATTGCCACTTCTGTCTTAAGAAGTGTGAAGTTGGCTTTGGAGAAGTTTTTTACATTGGTTTCCCCAATTGGGGGTGGGGGCGGGATGTGGACGTCTAGGGTGATTAGCTTGTGGTCGGATCTGACCAACGAGAAATTGACCTCTGGTGTGGAACACCAGTTGCCCATGCTGGTAATGTCCAGGTCTAAGATATTGCTGCCCCTGGTGGGGGTGTGAATAAATTGATCCAAGGCATTGGAATTTATGAATTCCAGAAAACATTGAGCAAAAGAATTGGTACACGAGTAGTTTTCCCAGTTAATGGTGGGGTAGTTGAAATCACCCATTATTAGGGTGTTGGGTTGTACCCTAATACTTTCCAGTGTATCAAGAAATGAGGAGTGGGAATCCTGGGGCATGGTGGGGGGGTCTGTAGCAAGCTACAATTTGGATTGCAGTCTTGCCCAGAGTTAGTTTCACTTGGATAATCTCGGATGCATTATGCTGTGCAACTAGCCTGGAAGTGTGGATATCCTTAATTAATATGGACATGCCTCCGCCTTTAGTGCTTCATTCCGGGTTAGGTGGCTGAAATGTGTGGTATGAAATATAGCCTGGTAATGCAGGGATGCTCTCTAGAGCTTTCAACCAGGTCTCTGTCACTGCACAGATGTCGATGTTCTCCATTTTAAGGAGTGCCTCGAGTGAGTGCATTTTGAAGTTTAGACTTCTAGCATTGAGTAGTATTACCCTCATATTTTGCTTGCTTGTACCTGTTACAGTGGTGAATTTGTCATTTGAACCTTGCCTAAAAAAGGCACTATAGGGGTGGTAAGAGCCTTAGCCAGTATCCAGAATCCCAAGGGCGACAGGTGCAGGCCATCTCTGGCAAAGCATTATGGTCTGTCGATCATGTCGTCTCAGGCAGACAAATACTGGATCCACTTAGAATGACACCAGAAGCTTAGTCAATTGTTGAAGTCAATCATTTTGTCCTTATACTGTGGTATCATTCTGGGTGATGGCAGGATGCTACTCAGGACTAGGGTCATACCTGCCTGGTCTACAAGATCGGAGAACTCCTCCATGTTTCTTTTCATGTAGCCCAGGGAGGTACGTCTCAGGTCATTCACACCAACATGGACAATGACAGTGACATATTTGTACTTGTTGTGGAGTAACCTGAGTGCATGCATTATGTGGTGGATCCTAGCACCTGACAGGCAGATGACATTAACTTTTTCCTTGTTTAGCCTGGTGAGTGGAACATCAGTGTGCGTGACTATAGAGTCACCTATGACTAGAGTGTTGGGTACGTTGTTATGCATTATGGGCTGTGGTTGAGTGATACACTGAATTTGTGGGCTATGTGTCATTTGGGTTGT
Organism: Protopterus annectens; assembly: GCF_019279795.1. Classification (NCBI taxonomy): domain Eukaryota; kingdom Metazoa; phylum Chordata; order Ceratodontiformes; family Protopteridae; genus Protopterus; species Protopterus annectens. The sequence goes on from NC_056728.1 coordinate 1,594,169,199, forward strand.
GTTGGGGGGTAGAGTTTGCTTGCGTTTCTGCTTTGGAGGTCCCTGATGCTTGGGCAGGTTTTTATTGAGAGCCTCCATGAATATAGGTGTGTGTTTTATGTTTCTATGTGTGTGTTTTGGTGGTGTAGGTTTTGAGGGACTATGTGATGAGTGTGGTGTGGTACAAGCGGTTACCTTCTCCTCTTGACTGTCTAGTCCAGTCTTGGATGAAGAGAGCTTTGCTTTCAGTTTGGCTATATAAGTGCATCTCTCACAGGTTGTAGTGTTGGGTGGTAGGAGGAGAGGGTTGCCTGTGTACATGAGGCAATTGCTGCATTCCCCCAAGATGCCCAGATTCATCAGGTAGACAGGAGATATCACCGGGAGCTGACCCTTAGACATGCCTGTATAGGTGCTTATTTACTAAGTACTAAAAACTGCTTTCATCTAGACAAGTGAGGAAAGTTGAGTGCTGTAGTAATTTGCAGTTTATTTAATGCTTACGAGTTCTGAACAAGTGCTGAGTTTAAAGAGACAGATTTGAGTGCTGAAACCAGAAAACTGGCTAGTTCTAAGAAACAAAATTAAGCTAGAAAGCTTCCCTCCAACACAGAAAGGCTTGTGGGCTCAGAAGCCTACAAACAGTCTAGACCACTTACAGGAAAGGCAGGAAACAAGCTTAATTTTTTTTTCTTTCCCAGATGCTCTCTTTGTACACAGTAGGAGTGCTTGAAATCAGAATATAATCTCACTGCACTCAATTGAGTGAGCAAATGAGGTAGGCCCAAAAGGAGTATCCAAACATAAATCTAGAAGAGGGACGGGCAGTTTCAAAGCCACCAAGATTAATACCAAAACAAAACCAGGCAAGGTTAGTGGGGAACTAACTGAACAAACAGTCAAAACTTCCATTTCAGTTATTATTCAATGCAACACAAATAAATCAATTAAACTGCTGTATTATTTGAAAAAAGTGCAGATAAAAGGTACTTAAATTCTCTTATACATCCAGTTGAATACAGCTAGATTTTAGCTGGCCAAAACTCAGGTTTTAAAAAGAAAATATTCCAAAATGTACCACTTAAATAGGCAGTAACAGAATATCAATGAATGAGACTACCCCCGACCGCAATTACTGTCTATGCAGGAATTCTAACAGGCAATAAAATCTAGCAACCACTTACTGAATAAAACAGAGTAAAAACTTCCAGTTCAGTTAATATTCAATGCAACACAAATAAATCAATTAAAATGCTGTATTATTTGAAAAAAGTGCAGATAAAAGGTACTTAAATTCTTTTATACGTCCAGTTGAATACAGCCAGATCTTAGCAGGCCAAAGCTCAGGTTTTAAGCAGAAAATATTCCAAAATGTACCACTTAAATAGGCAGTAACAGAACATCAATGAATGAGACTACCCCCGACTGCAATTACTGTCTATGCAGGAATTCTAACAGGTAATAAAATCTAGCAAGCACTAACTGAAAAAACGGAGACAAAACTTCCAGTTCAGTTAATATTCAATGCAACACAAATAAATCAATTAAAATGCTGCATTATTTGAAAAAAAGTGCATTAGTCACATATAACTCCCCGTTTTAACTGGGTTCAACATAGACCCCAAATTAAAGAAAATATATGTTACGTATTTCTTTCTCCATCATCAAAGAAAGGCTGAAAATACTTGCTAAATAAACAATTCTGTATAACAATATGTCATTAATTAGATGTATATTTTTCAGAATGCACACATTTCATTTCCTCTATTTTTCTTTTCCACATTGTTTCTATAATTTCTTGCTTTCCAATCTGAATTCCAAGAACTTTAATTTTTGTCCTATTGAATTTAATTTTCTCAATCATACCCTCAATTCCTAGACCTTGTTTTTCTGTCTATATTTATTGAAAATCCTATTACCTGAATAATCTCCTGTAACTTCTTTATCACTATGCTCATACCTAATCTATCTTTTGCAATGATAATAATATCATCTGCAAATGTTAACAAAATAGGCATTTCAATCAATTCCATAGAAATATAATTAATTTCTTTCATCTTACCATTCATATATGTAGCTATCACGTTCATTGCTAATACAAATAATGTACCACTCAATGGACAACCTTGTATAATATCCCTCTCTAACTGTATATCTTCACTTAACCATCCATTTACCATTACCTTCACTATATTACATCTATGTGCTTTAATACAAACATTTTAAATTTTTTTGCTTATATTATATCCTTCAAATATATCCCATAATATTGAATGATGAATTGAATCAAAAGTTTTACTTAAATCCACCAACATTATTTTCACCTAAACATTTCTATTCAGTATATCCTCTATGATTTCCATAATTATTAATAACAAGTCTTGAACCCTTTTCCCTTTTATACCATATATGAATTTGTTTATGACTTTATTCACTTTCTCTTCCATCCTTTTTTGTAAAATTTTCATACAAAGTTTATAATCTGCATTATTTAATACTATTTTTCTCCAATTCTCTATTTTTCTCTTCTCTCCTTTTTTACATATAAATCTAGTAACACTCCCACATAATCCTTATACATAAAACAAATCTAAAAACACATCCACATAACTCTTTATACATAAAACTTTATTTAACCATTCATTTAATACCTTTGCAAACCATTTTTTGCTCTATAGTCATGTTATTGTACAGCTTGTATTCTGTTCCATCTGGTCCTGCTGCTGATTCTAAATTTACTACTTTCAACACCTTATCTAATTCATCTATTATTTCTTTTTCCAAATCTTTATTGTTCTTATCAGACAATGTACATATTTTCCATTCCTTCCATGTCTTTATCTTCAGCTTTTTAAATAATATCTTGATACAGTCTTTTAATATATTCACAATTTTCTCTTGTGCATTACATACTGTACCTGATGAATCCTTAATTTCTCAAATAATGCCGTTATTAGGTACAATGTCTTCTTTTTTCCTTGTAAAAAAGTATCTCTGTTCTATTTTTTCTTATTCAACTCATATAACTTCCATTCCTTAACAGAGAAATTTTCATATTGTTTCCCAAACAATTAATAGTTTTGTTACTTAACTTCTATACTTAATTTTTTCCTTATATATTTTCCCTTTTACCATATTACATAACTTTTTTTATATTTCTGTTTAAAACTTAACCACCATTCAGACCAATTTTTATAAAATTATCTCATCTCTACGTGATCCTGCCATAACTTCATAATCTCTTCTATTACTGTATCATCCCATTTCACCTTGTTCACCCATTTTAAATCTTTCCCTATTTTTATATACTCAGAATTTCCTTTTATCAAAATCCAAAATTGCCCAATGGTCGAAAAATCCTGTCATTAGCATCTCTTGTTTTACTATTAATAAACTTTCTGACAATAGAAAAAAATCTATCTCTGTTCTTTTATCTCCTCTTCTATATGTCTTGTCTTTAAACTCTAAATTCTTAACTGCCCATATTTTATAATGTCCCTCACCAATTTAACATCATATGCCTTCTTGTTCTGTTGTCTTAACTTGAAATTAAAATCTCCTGCTACAGTTATCTCCTTATTAACTGCTACATATAGAATGATATTTCTAAACAGTCCTCCTGTCTCTTTTTTTGTTACATGTGCAAATATTGCAGTAATTCTAATAGTATGGTCTGTCCATCTTATATCATTAATTGTAATTCTACCTTTTTTGACCAGTGTAACATCTAACACTTTAACTGTATCTGTATATAATATAAGCATCAAAAACAGTTTCCCCTCTCAAAATTCCAGATAACATTGTGGTGCTGCGGTAGCGTTGTCGCCTCACAGTAGAGATGTTGTCCTGTTCGATTCTCAACTAGAGTGTCTTCGGTGTGGAGACATGCGTGAATGGGCGTACCTTCGTTGAAGGTTGTGCGTCAGGGCTGGCAACTCGGTACGTAAAAATCTACTGCCAATCATCAGCGGACCGGAGTTCTGCTGTGGCGACCCCTAACCAGGAAAAGCTGAAAGACACAACAACAACACTTCTGTTTTATACATTTTTATATGAGACAGAAATCTAATGTCTTCTAAGATAATGATATCACTATCTTGCTTTTAACACCACTCCAAAATCCCTGTTCTTCTGTCTAACTTCTTAAAACTATTCACATTAAGTGGTAGGACTTTACAAATAATTCTGCCTTAAAAAATATTTATTCAATCTTTCCCTTTCTTTTTTTGCTTTTTTACATCCTTCTGTAATTTTCCTTTTCCTCTCCAGTAGTTTTTACCAACAGAATTTCTTTTTTGCTTAACTATGCATTTCATATCATCGCTCAAACCTGATTTTTCTTCTTCAATTTTTTTCTGTATTAGGTTCATCCTGCATACTGGCTTTTTGCATGCCTTGTGCTCTGCCTCATTTTCTATCTGTGTCTCCTCAATTTCTAGCTCTTTTTGCCTGCTTCATTCTTTTGATCTTGCCCGACTGATATTTCTGCTATATCTGCCTCCATCTCTTTTCCTTTTCTTCACATTCCCCCCAAATATCCCTTTTTATTATATTTATAACATATCAGTTCACAATTCATTGCATCATGTTCTATTTTTCCACATATCAAATGTTTTCTTTCAGCACAATTGCTAATTAAGTGATGATTTTTACCATATAAAAACATGTTGTAGGCTGACCCCAATATTTTACCCTACCTCTATCATCTTTAGCATTTATAACACTTAGTAAATGCACAATGATTTCATTTTCAGTTTTCAAAACCACATTGGAATCTCATGCCTCATCCATAAATCTCTTTTATCATACACATTTGACATGTCCAGCATATTCTTGCATAACTTTAATAAATGACCTTTTAACGTCTCTTTATCAACTTCAGTTAGAAATTGTATGTTAATCTTTTTCTTTGTCTCTCTATGAAAAGCTCTATGTATAGATTCCATGGCATACAGTTTTCCTTGTTTTTCATATTCCACTAAAACTTTTCCATTACTTGACTAGTCTTGAAAATAATAACACAAAATGACTCTTTACTTATATGTATAAAAGGTGTTACCTCACTTGCTTTTACCCCCAGTGGAGCAATTACTTCATTGTATACCTTGTATCTGCCCAATACAGAATATTCCTTCTTTTTAATTCATACTATAAACAACTTCTGTTTCTTTACACTTGTAATTCTATGTTCTTTCTTTTTTTCAGTCCCGACCTTAACAGTTATCATAAACCATTTTCCTTTCACCACTACTTCCTTTGCTGGCACTCTTCACTCTGAATATTGTCCATTAACTTGCCTCATGATATATCTTTGCCACTTTCCACTTCATTCAGATCAACCAAATCCATAAGTAATTCATCCTGCAGCCCTCCTGACTGGAGGGTTGTAACAACACAATTTTGTGTTGAAACCTCTTCATTGAAGAGGTTTTGCTGAAAAAGAACTCCTGAATCACATGAAAGCGTGACTGCCTTTTCCTTTTCATTGACACCACCATCTCACTTTATGCAAGGCTCATCGGCCTTGCATACTTACACCACATTGACCTCCTTGTTTGAATCAACAACTGGATTGTTGACTCCGCATTCACTTACTACAGCTTCCATTTTTCTACTGTTGTCTTCCTGCTTCTCCAAGTTGTCTTCTTGCCTGGAACGGATGTAGAAAGTGCGACTACGAAAGTTGTCCCCATACTTGCCAAATAGTGGTCATTGGTCAGAGATGGGGAAGATTCCCAATGCCCTGGCTAAATTTCCCTTTAGCAGTGTAAACCACAGGTTTCCCCTAAAAAAAGGCTATCAGACTAGTGGGACTAACCTGGTCAACATAGATAGATAGATATATAGATAGATAGATAGATAGATAGATAGATAGATAGATAGATAGATAGATAAACATTTCTTTCACAGAGTCCAAGATTCTACTGTACTGTACTGTGTAAGCAGTGATCATGACACTAGATGTTTAGATGCCTGGATTGTGATATCTTCTATATCTTTGTTAAAGTTTACATAGACTATAGTGATGTGCCTTCTATAGTGTAATTATTAATGGACTCACATTTCATTTTTGCCTTACATTTTGATTGGTTATTTCACATTTCCCTTTTGTAATTCTTACTTTACCTCAGTGATATCTATGCTCAGGAGAAAGATCTCATAGAATCAGCTCCGCTACTTGTTTAACAAGACAGTCAATACGTAATAAGGAAACAAGTGCAAACAAAAATAAATAAATAAAATACTGTTTGTTTCATTGTCCTAAAGACAATAGAATGCCTTCCCCATTCTTCCTTAAACAGCACTGAAGGCTTTGCGGAAAACAGTAACAAAATGGTAGTGTTTTATAGTACTTCAAGAAGATAGAAATGTAAAATGTATTTAAAATCTACTCATTAAATAGAAAATTATTTATTTTTATAACTTTTTAAGGCTTTGAGTGCCTTTGACGGACAGGTTTCATTGTTTAAACTCTTGGGTCATATCCATAAAGATATATACCAGTACAGGCTAGACAATGGCAGATGTCTGTGGCTCTCTGGTTATGTTTTATGAACTGAGGTAGTCTTTAGAAAGTAGACTCAATTAGAAAGTCTAATGATGAATGGTTAAGGGTTCCTTCTGTATGTCACCAGGGTAAAATTTTCTTTATAGGCTCTTACCCACTGCTGAGTATAATTCACTGGGTTCGAGGATGGCATAATGGTTAAGGCATTTTCCTTGCAAACCCAAGGTGCAGGGTTTGATTCTCAAATGGGGTAATTGGTTAGGCTTAAAATGGCCCACAAGGGCAGTTAGCCTAGTACTAATCTATGAACCTATGAACAAGTATAATTCCTAGTCATTGTTATGTATTAATGTTTAAAGTCTTGCTTATCTGCAGAATCATTCTGTGTCTAGCAGAAAGCACTTTAAATGGATCTCATAGAATATGTAGAAATACACAAAATGCATTATTTATGCAGCTGGATGTGTTTTCCCTGATGTTGACATGGTTATAAATCTGGTCATTTGAAACTCATGAATTCTGTGTTTTGAATCTATGGTCACTTGCCATTACATTATCTTTGAAAATGAATTTCCTATAGTTATTACACTGGCCAAGTGCAGTTACAAATTAAAATCCAGGATCTTGTTATTAAACCCAAACAGCCTTGCCATTCAAAAATACAGATGTGTTAAGGACATATTACTGATTTTTCCTTTTCATGATGAAGGATTGCTACGAGCCAGAATATTTTAGTCACAGATTTGCCTTAACTTCACTGCAAGCATGGACAGGCATTTTTGCACATCTGGAAAGTTAGACTCAACTGGACTTTTACATATGTACACATGCGCGTGTGCACACACACAACATACATGTGCACATACACAGACACACACACACACACACACACACACACACACACACACACACACACACACACACACACACACAAATGTCCTATGTGTAGTCTGTAGTAGGGGGATGATTTCCCTATATTTCTTGTTAGTTATGTTCATTTTTCCTGTTCTGTTCCACTAGATGTTCATCGTGTTTCACTGTTGCAGTCATTACTCTTGGGTTATCCTGCTGGCAGGCTACCTGCAGTCAGCCAGATTCCAAAGTCTAGGTCCGGTGTCGGTTGCTGTCACCTCTTTCCTGACGTCAGTGTGCCAGGGGTATAAAAGAAGCAGCCAACGCTATTTTCTTCAGTCTTTCTTGCGTGCGGTACCCGAAGCAAAAGCAGTTCGCAAGTGGCGGTCGGCCGACTCCTGAGATTTTCAAATCAGAATTTCAGATCTGAAGACTTCATTAAAGCTAAGTACCCCATTGGGGATATTTTTTTCTTGCTCCAGACCGATGTCAGAAAAAGTTAACAGTTTTATTTCTTGTGGGAAGCAAATACCTCATAAGGATTTTCACACTTACTGTATTCCTTGCCTAGGCCCTGATCACAACGTTGCTAGCTGTCAGTTTTGTGCTAGATTTAACCAACGCACTATCAAGTGTCGGTTTGATTTTGCTTTTCATTACTTTGGCCGAAGATTTAACTATATAATGCCGTCGGATCAGCCGACAACAGCAGTTTACAAAAAGCGCAAGGATAAGGAAAAGAATAGGCATCCAAGGTCCAAAACCGACGACAAAGCCTCTTCTAGGCCAGTTGCTGGTTCGCCGGTTCTCAGTGAGGCGCTTTTGCAGCCCCTGGCACCCGCTACCTCAGAGACACAGGCCACTTCCGACTCCCACATGGAGCCGACTGGGTCTCTGGATACTCAAGGTATTGGACACTTGGAAATCATTCCCTCAGATGGGTCCAGAGCCGCTGAGCAGGCATCGGCTTCTGAGGGTGTCTTCAGACCTACACAACTATACATAAAGCCATCCTCAGCTTCAAAGACAAAGACTAAAGCAGCAATAAAGACAAAGAAACAAGTACAGCATTCTCCTACTCAGACTACCATGCCTAAAAAACAGATGATCAAAATGGCCGAAGACCTAATAGCTTTGATCAGCGGTTCCCATCCCCTTCCTGATAAGAGGCCTAGGCAAGAGACAGAGTATGATTCTTCTGATCAGGTTTCTATTTCCTCTGATTCCTCTTCTGAACAAGATTACTCCATGCTTCCCTATGAGGATTCTGATGCTGAAGAATCCGTTCCTTCAGCCTCTCCACCTGAGGATTATTCTTTTGGGGAAACCCTGCATGCCATGAGGGAACATTTCCACTGGGAGAGCCAAGACTATTCTGAATCTAAGAAAAGGCTCAGAGACTTTCTGCTACTTCCTCAGCACAGACCCCTTGCTATTCCACCTGTACTAGACATTGTGGACGATGTATTCTCAGAGTCCAGCCTGTCCCCAGACTCTCTACCCCCTGCACCTGCTAAGCCAGACAGATACTACAGGGTTCCGGACTCTCATAAATTCCTGTATAAAAACCCCGCTGCTGACCCAGAAACTATATCACAAGGTCCCAAGGGGGTTAAAGCTTCCACTGCAAAAAACCCTGTCCCCTCTGATAGGGATTCCAGGGCTCTAGACAGATGGGGGAAAAAAGTCTACACTTCTGCTACCCTGGCTGTAAGGGCCTTAAATTGTCAGTTTCGTATGCTTAAATATCAGCAATATTTAATGTCACTGCTTAAACAGAAAATGTTGACAAATACCGAATGTTCAGAAAACAAGGATTTGCAGGATATGTTGCATGCAGCTGAACAAGTGGGAAAGCATACTTTGCACTTTGTTTTGATTCACTGGAGGCCTCCTGCAGGGCCGCTGTTACAGGTTCTGTTATTAGAAGGTTTGCTTGGTTAAAGGAACAAAATCTGCCTGATCATGTTAAAGCAAAATTATTAGATGCACCATTACAGCATGATACTTTGTTTGGTTCTAAAGCAGAAGAGGTATTGAAAAAATGGAGGATAATGCAAAATCCACGCAGACAGTCAAGGATTTCTTACAGGTACAGCCACCCAGATTTAGCAGAAACTGGCCTTCTAAAAATTGGTCCTTTCCAGTGTCAGACAGATCACAAAGAAGCAGATACAGGCATCCCAGAGGCAGAGGTCAGCCCCAAGGCCCATACAGGCTTAAACAATGGGGTGCTCCTACCTCCAAAAGCAGAGAAGACAAATCACAACCTTACAGGAAACAGTCCCAATGACTTTCCTCTACCAGATCCAAGCACTTTTCTTTTGACAGCCCCCTTAGGGGGAAAACTAGCACTTTTTTACACAAATTGGCAAAGGATTACCCAAGACAAATGGGTCCTGAACATAGTCTCCCAAGGCTACAGGTTCCATTTCCACACTCTGCCAAGGTCAAAAGGTATGCCAGACCTGCTACACAATCAATGGGCAGAGGCACAAAAAAAAATTACAGCCCTCATGGACATGCGGGCCATTCAGCAAGTACCGCAACAAGAGCAGGGGCAAGGATTTTACTCCAAAGGACAAAACCTGGAGACCAATACTGGACCTGTCTGTACTAAATACATTTCTGGAAGTTCCAAAATTCAAGATGCTGACTCTGCAACAGCTACTGCCCATGCTGAGCAAAAAGACTTGGCTCGTAATTTTGGACCTAAAAGAGACATACCTGCATGTACCAATCAGAAAATCTTGCAGAAGATACCTCAGATTCATAGCTGGCTCAATGCATTACCAATTCTCTGCACTCCCCTTTGGCTTATCTACTGCACCCAGGGTCTTCACAAAATGGCTGGCACCAGTAATTGCTTTTTGCAGACAAAAAGGAATTCAAATATATCCCTACTTGGACGACTGCCTAATTCAAGCAGAGAACAAAGACATTCTTCTAAAACATCTGGCGTTTGTAAAAAGATTACTAATTGGCCTAGGGTACACAGTAAACGAAAATAAATCAAAACTAGTGCCATCTCAAGAGATAATATTCCTGAGTGCAAGCCTAAATACAACTGCCCAGATGGCTTATCTCACACCAGACAAACAAAAGCAACTGACTACATACTTCAAGAGTTTGGCAACAAAAACCCACTTATCTGCAAGGAAAATCCCGCAGGCCTTGGGTTTCATGGCATCCTGCATTCTACTAATTCCATATGCCAGACTGCATATGAGGAAACTACAATGGTATCTAAAAAGTGTTTGGACTCAGCATTGCCACAGCCTGGAGACGGTAATTGCACTCATCCCCTGCCTGCAACAGGAGTTTCGATGGTGGACAGAAGCTTGCCATCACAACAAGGGTCTGCCATTCACTTTACCCACAGCCAGACAGACACTGACAACGGATGCATCAGACTATGCCTGGGGAGCCCATATGGCAGGAAAATGTACTCAGGGCACATGGCCTGCAAACCAGATGCATCTTCACATCAATCAAAAAGAGATGCTAGCTGTACAAAATGCCCTGACAGCTTTCAAGGATCTGCTTCATCCAGGACAATTACTGATAAAGACAGACAGCACTACAGTTATGTGGTACATAAACAAGCAGGGAGGTATACATTCCTACCCCCTCTGCAGACAAGCAATGACCCTATGAGACACAGCACTGGCATCTCAAGTACACTTGCAAGCACAATTCCTGCCAGGAAAAACAAACACACTGGCAGACAACCTAAGCAGAAACCTCATGGATCCCCACGAATGGAAACTGGATCCACAAATCTTCAGCATGATAATAAGGAGATGGGGATGCCCAGACATAGAACTATTTGCCTCCCCTCACAACTGCCAATTACAGAGATTTTGCACAAGGATTTACCACAAACAAGCATGGAAAGTGGACGCCTTATCCTTCAGCTGGAAAAATCTAACAGTATATGCCTTCCCCCACTGCCTCTCCTTCCCAGGGTACTCCTAAAAGTCAGACAAGAGAGGCCAAACATGATCCTGATTGCACCAGACTGGCCACGCCAGCACTGGTACCCAATCCTGAAGAGCTTGTCTCAAGATCCAGCATGGATATTGCCTCAAACTTCTCAATTGCTGACCCAACAAAACAGTCAGATCCTGCACAGCCAACTCAAGACCTTAAATCTGACAGCATGGCGAATAATGTAGCCATTCAGAGCACGCCACTTACAAAAGCTGTTATGGACATTACCTTGGAGGCCAAAAGGCCCAGTACCAGAAAATCTTATGCAGAAAAATGGAAGAGATTCTCTGCTTGGAACCAGGAACAATGCATAGACACAAGTGTACCAAATATCCCTCAGATTTTACAATACCTAACTGAGATGCTAAACAAAGGCCTTTCTTTCTCATCTATTAAGATTCATGCCTCTGCCATTTCAGCCCATTACAATACGGAACCACCTATTTTTTCTCATCCTTTACTAAGGCAGTACCTCAGAGGGGCCAAAAACATTAGGCCTCCAAGGAGAGCATCAGTTCCGGCCTGGGACCTTAATTATGTTTTGGAAAAACTCACACTACCTCCTTTCGAGCCAGCATCAACAGCAAATATAAAATTCTTATCCTGGAAAACAGCTCTGCTCCTAGCAATAACCTCTGCAAGATGAGTCTCAGAGCTACAAGCTCTCATGGCTGTGGAACCTTTCATCATTTTCCATCCAGACAGGGTTTCTCTGCGGACGAACCCTACATTTATGCCTAAGGTGGTGTCCAGTGTGGCCCTCAACCAAACCATCCACTTGCCAACCTTTTATACAAATCTACAAAACAAGGGAGAACAAATTCTGCATTCTTTAGACATACACAGACAGAACTAAGGCTTTCAGAAAGACTGAGCAACTGTTAGTGTCATATGCTGCAGGTTCACAAGGAAAGGCTATTTCAAAACAGACTATTTCTAAATGGATAGGCCATTGCATCTGTTTCTGCTATCTCCAACATAGCAAATAAGTGCCTAAGGACATTAGACCTCATTCCACCAGAGCAACAGCTACCTCATCAGCCTTCCTCAGAGGAGTACCAACCAAAGATATCTTAGAGGCTGCAACTTGGAGTTCAGTGCACACCTTCACAAAGCACTACCACTTACCTCTTTCTTCTAAGTCCAGTGCAGGCTTTGCCACTGCAGTTTTGCAGGGCCTCATAGCCTCTCCAAATCCTATTTAGACCAGCCACCCTACCTCAGCTGTGGGATTCTACCCAAGAGTAATGACTGCAACAGTGAAACACAATGAACATAATACAGTTGTGTACCTACCATAAATGTAGATGTTCGAGTGTATTCACTGTTGGCAGTCCAGGTTACCCACCCACCATCCCCCTTTTCTTTGCTGGGGCTTATCTACACTTCTCTATCCTATACAACCTTTTTGGTGTATTTGCTTGTAGATGAAGGTCATGTTATTTTTGTGCATGTATTTTTATTGGCATAGTCTTTCAGCCTACCAATTTAGGGGCACCTGACATCTGGGGCAAGAAAAACTGAAGAAAATGGCACTGGCTGTTCTTTTATACCCCTGGCGCACTGATGTCAGGGAAGAGGCGACAGCAACCGACGCCGGACCTAGACTTTGGAATCTGGCCGACTGCGGGTAGCTTGCCAGCAGGATAACCCAAGAGTAATGACTGCAACAGTGAATACACTTGAACATCTACATTTATGGTAGGTACACAACTGTACTGTCTCAACAGTCTTTCCCTCAATGAGATGCTTATAATCTAAGCCAGTTCTAAGACTGCTGCTTTTTAGCTGCCATTTCATTGTGTGGCATATTGCAAACACACTGCTGAATGAGTCATGCTGTCCCTCTTTTGCTGCAATTTTGACGGTGGTGGTGCTGTGGTAGCATTGTCACCTCACAGTAAGATGTTGTCTTGTTCGATTCTCAGCTAGAGTGTCTTCTGTGTGGAGACATGCGTGAGTGGGTGTACCTTCGTTGAAGGTTGTGCGTCAGGGCCGGCAACACGGCACGTAAAAATCTACTGCCAATTATTAGCGGACCGGAGTTCTGCTGCAGCGACCCCTAACCGGGAAAAAAACAAAAGACACAACAACAACAACATCTACGAGATGAGAAGTTCAAGGTGTACTCTACAGAATGACATTTTCAAACACATCTCATGGAAATTTTGCATACTGTTTTTCTAATAGATGTACTGCTCGATATTTTCATAACATGCACATAGCTTTAATGTACTTAGTTATATACTGATTTTCTCAATTTGGATGGTGCAACAACTTTGCAGAGCTGAACTCAGGAGGAATTACTACAATGGGAAGATGTTGTGTATGGAATGTTTTTGGAGCCCCATCAAGTCTATATACAGGTAGAGCTAAAATCTACGGATGTGAAAGATGCATTTATTTGTATGTTTGTTTGGTAAACAGGTAGGTGAGTTAATCTGAAACAACCTTCCTTCTGCAATGATCCTGACAAAAGCCATTCTGAATGAAGAGTTCAGACTGTAGTTTATCCATGTTTGTACAGTAAACTGTATAAAGAGGGTGGTAGTTAAATTCCTAATGTATCTATATTGCGTTATATTTTAGCACATGTCTGCACTAATGGTATTGGTTCCCATTCATTATTGTTGGAACTCAGTGGAACACAGCAGATGTGCAGTGTACATGTTGTCAGGATCTGACAGGTTCAAAACTTGCAGTACATGATGAGTATATCTGATCTTGTTCCAATGGGCAGAAATTGTATTCCATGTACAGAGTACACATGTAAGCGATCCCACTTGTACGTGTTTCATCACCACAGATCCAGCAGATTGCCAGCTGCTTCCATTGGTTCAACCTATGGAACAGCAGCCTTGTGTTAGGCAATGGAGTGGCATTTGCTGGTATAGTGATACCCCTTCCTTGGTAGTATTACTGCTCATTATGCAGAACTGAGCAACAGATTTACAACTGTAACAAAAAAAGAGAGAGAAAAAAACACTTTTTTTGCATGGTAATAAAATTACTTCTAGGAAAAGACTTTATATATATATATATATATATATATATATATATATATATATATATATATATATATAAAATATATATATATATGTATATATATATATATATATATATATATATATATATATATATATATATATATATATATATATATATATATGTGTGTGTGTAGGTTAGCAGGGATGAGACATAAGGAGCACAGCACCCTAGAATGGGAGATGAAGAAGGGGCAAAGGTGGTTAGCTGTTGGTAAGTGTATTCTGTGTTTGCCTTCAGTTCTGCTTTGATTACTGTAAGATGGTCTGGTAATGATTCAGTATTAATACACAAAACTCATATTTATCTTCATTTTTTGGAGTCTATTGTACTTGTCTAGAATGTTTGAATTTTCTAATCATAGCCTCATCAGTTTATTATGCACTGAAAGAAATAACTCAGTGATTCTCAGCATTGCCATGTTAAGCCTGACACATGCTGGACAGGCAATCTTAAACCTCTTGTAGACATCAGAGCATGGCCTTAGTCCTCCAAAAGTGGGTAACAGGCTTCACATATAGTGCTTAAGAGTAAATGATGTTTCTCACAGCTTCTCATACCATCCCTGAATTATTCTGGTGGTCCCCCAGGAAAGATGATCTCCCCATTTGAGGAACCAAAGATCATATGTGCAGTTTGCCAATATCCTTACTGTCATAAATTGGAACCATCCCCCTATATCTAGTTCATCACAAAGGTCTATGAGATTAAAACTGCAACAAATGCCTCAACTTAAAAAAAAATAGCCAGACTATCCTGGTTCATAACTCTTTCTTCAAACATAAGCTCCATCATCCACACCAGCTACCATAAACTCACATGCTCTACCTGCAAGCAAATGTTAAAGTTAACTAGATAATAAGTTGTAAGACAGGAATTTCTTATATAAGGTCACTTAACTGGCTAGGGGTGTGTACACTGGTGTTTGGAATGTGCTTTGGTGGTGATTCATGATACTTTTGCAACAGTTTTCACTATTTTCAATGATGGAACAGGGAGGTAAGGGTAATTACTATCTCAGAGTTAGTATAAATTAGTTGCAGGAGTACGGTGGGTGCAGTCCCTCCCATATGGGCATACCATGCAGAAGCACTATTTTTGTGTAATTGACTGAATTGAGAGTTATGTTTTTTTCACTATATCAGTTCCAATGAATGGTTAGTTTTATGAACTGACATTACAGTTCACTTTGCTGAACCTGTTTTTATCAAGAAAGTGATGTGATATGCATTTTTTATTATATGATGATTTTTTTTTTGAGTGAAGGAAGGGTTGATGATATTAACATTGACTTTCAATATGGAGCATGTAGTTTACTTGTGTTCAGGTAAGTATGGTTGTTTCCGAATGGTAAAGCATGGATATATCAAGCATTTCAGCATTAGGGGTCAGAGTTTGTATGTGCAAGTGTTTGCAGGTTAGGGTTAGAGTAATGGCTAGGTAAAGGGTTATGCAGTGTTGTGTACATGTGTTTACATGAGATATGTTTGTGATGACTTTTTGTAGTGTTATAAAATGGGGTTTTATAAGGTAATGGGGAGGGTTGAGGTTAGGTGCAGCAGCAGCAGGGTTAGGGTTAGAGTTAACCTACCGATTTTGCCAGAATTCATTTTTATACATGTGCTGTATCACCTGAATATCAAATTTAAATAGTACATCCATTTTTTAATATCTTAACACATTTTTCCAATAATCCAATCAGGGAACTTTCCAGTGGGTCCAATTACTGCTTGTAAGTTTATTTAGAATGGTTATAAACTGAATTTCCAGATACCATGCCTATTAAAGACAGCAGATGAAGTTTCTTTTAAGATCAGTGTTTCTACTACTATAAAATAAAATGCGTTGAATTTATATTCCATAATTTGCCACTATAATGCACTTAATGCATGTTTTCCTGGCTCCTCATAAATGTTTGCTTATTTAACTTTTAATGTGTATGCTTTCTGCTCGGCTTAAAATTCAGCACATGTACAAGAACCATGTAAACTTCCCCAGATGTGAAACGTGATGAGGAGAGGAGAAGGCATGGCTTCTGGCATAAATGAAATTGCAGGTATAAACAGTCTGCAGGGTAGAAGTGTATGATTTTAGGCTACCACTAAAGTAATTGAGTCTGCTGGGACTGTTCTGAGTCATTTAGCACTGTGAAGACATTTAACTGTTTAAATGGATTTTAAATTTAAAAAGCAGAGCAGAATTGTACGTTTTAGTCTATATAAAATTCTACTTTAAAATGTTTGAGTTAATAAAGTAAGCAGTTTGCCCATGTGATGCTGGTATTTTTTTCTTATAAGTACTGAGCATGGACAAATTGTGGAGCTGTTCTTCTTTGTTGTAAAGAAAGTTACAACTCACTCTGGATAACAGTAAAAAGGCAAGGCTGGAAAGTTTCACAGAATGGTATTATTTGTTTCAGATCTCAGCCAGTTTTGAGAAAGTGGAACTTTCACCTTAGGAAGGGGAGATAATGCTTCAGCATCATTAGTATAGATAAAGTTTATGTGGGATGCAGCATCTACATTAGAAGAGTCAGGTGAGGTATGGCAGATGACAGCCTGTGGTTTCCTGTATTTAAGAAGTAAAAAACAAAGAAACTAGTGGTCTTAAAACCTTGTTGATGAGCTCAGTCACAATAATTTCAAAGGAACAAGCAGATTCCTGTGCATTTTCATTTTTTATATTTCAAGAAGAAGAGAACAAAATAATGTTTTTCTTTTTTCCTAGACTGCGCACTAAAGTATTGAATGCATATTATTATGGACTGAGGAAGCAGAAGCCGTCACAGCTGAGTTAGGTCATAGCACAAATATGAAAGGGCGAGGAAAAACTATGTTTTTCTTTACTTTCTAAGCTGAGTACTAATTTGTTAGATGTTTAATAAAGCTCCCCTCACCTGAAGTCCCGACTATAAAGAGATGACACAGGGAAATTACACACAACCTTAGTGTTATGTTGGAATGTCAGTGGGGTGAATGAGGTGGGGTATTAATTCCACTTACTTGGAAACGTACATAATCTCTGTTATTCCTAACCCCACCCAATCCCTTTATATTATTTTTCCTGTAGGCATACCACTTTATGTAGTGTTGTATTTAAGTTATTCATGATAGATACAACTAGCACACTCACATCTTCAATAAAAAGTTTAATGTATTTTGGCTAAACATGATTCTTATGATATACATAAAAACTCAAGATAATATTAATCAGTGATATATTTAATGGACATATTTTAAAAAGGCACACTTTCCACTGTTGTTAATTTTTAATATTCAATGAATGTTGACTTATTAACTTGAAAACACTTGTTTACTACCTTTAATACCAAGGGTTTCCTACTATTTTAATGTAAAGCTGCCCCTCAGGATAAGTGAGCTGTCATCATCCTGTCTTTCACATCCATTCTTCCAGCTTGACTGTAGGAGCCCATTGATAGAGTGGAATACTATATTATCTGTAATAGATCTAGAGTAACAGACTTAAGATTTCTACATTGATGATATTTTTCATTACATAAAACCCTGATATTCTGATATTCTGAATGTTTTGAAGAATTTTTTTTCTGTGCGAGAAAAGCTCCCACAAACCCCAAGCATGATAATGTGACACCTGAACAACTATTAAACGTAGCAAGATATTCCCAGGTGAAATGACCATCTGGAGCTGAATCGGTTTTCACAAATATATCACTATTCACTCATTATTACAAAATTCACACGTTATTTTAATCTTGCTATCCTGAAACCATTTCAAACTATGTGGCTAGATATGGAAAGGGATGCCCGTTGGTAAGAAAAAGTTGCTATTAGTAATTCTCTTTTGTCCAATAACCCAAAACCGTGGTGAATCCAAGAAAAAAAACAAGCCCAGTAACCACAACTATTTTATTATTTCCATATAGTTTATGTCCAAATACTTTAGGGCTTTTGTCCAACAAAAATAGCTGTGAACTTCATCAGAACAGTTCTGATGAAGTTCATGGCTATTTTTTTGTTGACTTTGTTGACCAGGAAAGTCTAATGATGTTATGCAAAGCCCCTTTTTATCAGCCAGGGGAGAAAAGCTCCATATGCATACATTAACAAAAATACTTAGGCTAGAAACAAGTAAAATGTAACAATATTCAAAGGTATGTGCATAAATTAGAGCAACACTCTTTAAGAAGGTAACAGACAAGTATTAAAAGTTGTAAAAGCTCGTGTTTCATGTTTAATAGGCAAAATAATAACAGTAGATTTGGTACATAAAGAGTAATGTCAGTTTAGTTAGTATTTGATACTATATAATCAAAAGTATATTGTTAGGAGTTTTTGAATGATTAAAAAGGTAAAAAAAATCAGGAGTAGGTTGGGCTATGTCAAACTGTACAGAGGATGAAGAGGAGATGTTATCAGAGTTGTGTGAAGTTAATGAGGGTGAGATGGCATTTGGAAGGGTAGTAATTTAGAGTGGTAGGGATTTGAAACAGGTTTATGCAGTAGGAAAAAAGGTGGTGGGGTGAGAGAGTAGTGAAATAAAGCAGGAATAAAGGAAGAGGTTGAAATATAAGAGGAGGTAAGTTAGGGTAAAAAAGGAGGAGAGACATAAGATAGGAACAGAGAGGAGTTAGACTGGAGGTAGTGAGGGAAAAGGAGATATTTGGGAAGGAAAAGCTAGCGGGTACAGCTGTAGGTAAGGTAAGGTTTTGTAAGAGGTATATCTGCTGTTTAAATACCATATATATGCTGCTTTACATTACATATATTGCTATCATCTTCTGTAATGTCTACATATAGTATATTCTTGTCATTTTTTCTACCTTGTTGCCTTCCCATACTGTGGTTGAAATGGATTCTTACTAGATCATTCTGATATGCCAGCTAACAAACATTAAAATGAAAGTAAATAGACATCAGAGTAGTCAGTGGTGTCACCTGCTCTGATACTTGATTGCAGCCTAGTCACAGGAAAATAGGTGGAATTGTAGGAGCATTTACAATATCATTACCTTACAGTTTACAGTGCAAGAATAGTATGAATCAAAATTAAAAAAAAACATAGTTTTATTTATGAGTTACTCAGCTAAATATCACTCAAAGATGTGTTACATTACGAATGTTATGACTAGAGGGATAAGTATGTGATTGTTTAATTATTTATTTAATGTTTTTTGGTTAATGCATGGAGCAGAAAACAAACTGTTTGCAGTGTGCCTTTTGAGAGTAACATGTACATTACCGGTATAATCTCCAGGTTTAATATGTCAACATAAATTTTCTCTATGTTTAGCGTGAGCAGCAATTGTATTTCCCTTTAGGGCCTAGATCTCTTTGTGTAAACACTGTAGGAATCTCTGTAACTAATTTTATTATGTGCACAGCAGTCTTAAGGGAACTTTAATTTATGTGCTAAAGCTATTTGTCCCCTGCTGAGAAAAACAGATTGGGGGTGGTAGGAGGTAGGATTTTTGTACTTTTTTGTATGTGGACTGACATGGGTTCAATAGCAGGATGTATGCTTGTCTGTGAAGTGGACTAAACCAAAAAATATATGAAGCACATCTCTCAGGCTTAATGCTGGCAAGGAATACCAATCTAAACTTTGTGCATCTAATAGTTAATGTTAGCAATGTCTTTTTCAGGTGCTTTCTGTACAATAATTGGTTAGTTAAGTATAGTGATATGTGCATATGTTGACAACTGAAAAATTGATGGGAAGTGACTTAAAAACTGAACAACTCAGGCAAAGCAAAGAATAAAGCAGCACAAACGCACATGCGAGCACATGCATCCACATTTATATACACGCACACATGCCTAAGCACATTCACATGTATACACACATGCGCACACACACACACACACACACACACACACACACACACACACACACACACACACACACACACACACACATGCAAACACGACACATTCAAGGTAGTTTTCTAGCCCTGGTACTAGCAGAATCAAAAAGAGCAAGAAGATGGTAACTCATGGGTAAACGCCATATTTGCCTGCAATCACGGGTAGAAGATTGTTCATTTTTCAAACTGTGTGAATAAACACTTACTAGAAATTTATCAGAAATGCTGATTTTGCTGAGTGGGTCAGTACATGGAGGATTTATTTTTACCTCATTTTTGCACCGACCCTGCAGCTGATTATTATAAATGCAGGCATGCATTTTCATTTATAGGGATTATCTGCATATCCTTGATGTGTGAGTTAGTGAAACTCTCTTACTCCTGTTAGAGTGGAAAAACTGAGAGCCAGAGACCAGTGTGTAATCTTTAAAAGACTTTCTCCTTTTCCCAATGTTGTGCTACTGTGTAGTTGATATAAATAAGTTCAGGGTTATGCGTGATTGCCCAACAAATAGGGCCATCTGAAAAAACCTTGATTCAAGTTTTGCCAATTGATTACATGTTAGCAGCTTTTGAAACTGTAGGCTTGAGCATGTGTGATCCAAGAGCTAGAGTTATAAGTTATCATAATAGCAGCTTGTGCATGGCATACTGAGGGGCCTCCCCATCTTAAAAATATAGAATGCAGAATTGATGAGATGGTTAGCTAAAACTGGCCTTGATGTATCTGTTTTTGTGAAATTGATATAGATCTACCACGGATGTGTGCCACTGACCTTTTACACCTGTTCCTTAGAGGGACATTTCAGACAGTCTGTTGTCTATAAGCTGCCAAAGAGTTAAAAATGACCACTTTATCACACTTTTAACACTGAAAATAGTACCAGAAAAGAATGAAAGTTACCACTGCCTATTCATTTCGCTTCCCACTATTAGGGAAAACATGATGCATCTTCTCCATTTGCCACACTCGTCTGTGTTGTTACTCTTCCCACCATCTCTGCCATTTATATTGACTTTCTTACTAAGGTCTGTATGGTCACCCATTTGGGAAATGAGGGTAAGGCTTGATGGAAATGTCTCTAGCTTCTAACCTTTGAATGCTTTACATAAGGCATCCAGTAATTAAGTGGAACTGAAATATCCAATCGGATGACTATTCCAGTGATATGAATTAGTAAGATGATGCAGAAGAAAGCTAGTTTACCAGTTCTAGTATAGTTTTAAAAAGGTTATTTGGTGTACCAGTATCACTGGCATAGAGAGAGAAACCCCTGGTTATGAACTAGGTGACCTGAGTTCAGGTAGTAACTTGGGCACCTGATGGAGCTGGCAATGGCAATGGGTGAGTGATGAAGCACTTGCTTTTCTCTCTCCAGGATGATGTGTGTGTCTGTGACACATAGTCCCAAGGTACAGCTCCCATGGATATGTGGCAAAAATTAAGGCCAGGGGAGCACTGGCTCCTATGGCTCAGGACAGTCTTGATGGAGGACACTGGCAGAAGTGAGTGACTTGCTGTCAGTGATGTAAATTGCATGCTGGATGCTGTAGCATGTTCTTAGATGAGGCTGTCAGGCCAGGACTAAAAAAGAAGAAAAACTCTGATGACTGCCTAAATTATGTCCTGTCTTGAGTTTTCACTGCTAGTGAAGGGGAACAAATAAATGAATTGGTCAACAGAGGACTGATGACTGGCAGGCAGTGGGAGACAAACAGTAGCAAAAAATGTGCAGTGTCAGAAATTAAATTTTAAGGAGGAACCAAATGTTTTAAATTATAAATGGATAATAAACTAAAGTCATGTGAAGCACAACAATATTCCTCTTTATTGCTATAAGTCCTAGCACTGCCTTATTAGGCACACAAGGATCGATGCATGACTAATAGCTGTCAGGTAATATTTTTGATACAATTAAATGAGTTAAAAAGATAAGTGAGCCACTTTCACTGCCTGTCTAATTTTATGACTCTGGGCCTCAGAATTTGGTGTGCTGTCACTCTAGTAAGTATTGTTAAGTCCTGGTTAATGAGTTATACAGAATATGCTTTCTTGAATGCATCTATACTCACAAAATCCAACTTGGACAAGAAATGATTAATCAAACTGGATAACTGCAAAGGGAAACATCTCCTTACAGCAGCTCTGCCTTTGACTATAATGAGGGTGAGGAAGATGACACATTCTGTTACACAGGAGATGTGAAGGAGTGTCCCTCCAATGGCAGGTACATTGCTTGGAAATTTATTTATAATTCTGTTCCACACTCTCAGTCTCAATCAAAATAATGTTCAGAAACTGTCCTTCAAAGAACTGGTTGAAAACCATGTTGGTGTTAAGACGCAGGTCGGGAACTCATCCCATTGCATGTTCTGCCTAATATGAAAAACTCCTTAAAAGTTCCAGTCATTTACATACATTGCTAGACTGCTGAGCGAGACTGGTCTGGAGCTATACAGCGGCTAATGAGTATCTGCACATTATATGTGTGCACACACACCCAGCCTTTTTCTGTAGCTTGAGCTGAAGGAAACATCAAAAAACTTCTTTCTAACACAGCATTTCTTATTCAATGTTCCAAAGTGCATCTGCAGCCAAAGTCAGACCCAAAGTGTTGGAGTGTGAACAAAGAGCACATTTGAATTTCAGGCAATATGATCAGAAAACACGGTAGGAAGGAAAGAAATGAATAAAAGCTTCAGTAATTAATTTGGGTGGAGTAAACACCGTGCCAGTGAATATAAAAAACATTTATTTAAGTACTATATGAAATGATGACTGGGGATCTCAAAGGTAAAATCTGAGTGCAACTAAAGGCAATATATTAACTCTCTTTGGGGAAAGCAAGTTATGCAAAGTAGATGTAATGGGCAGGCAGATTATTTTTGAACCAGAATGAGTGCTTAAATAAGAGGTGACTTGGATAAATAATAACCTATAGTTACTGCATATAAGGTAGGCAAAAACAAGTTACTAGTGAAATACTTTTCTGAAATAACAAGGGGGTAATAGTTGTGAATGGGTTGTGCAATGGATGCAAGATTACTCATTTATAACTGCAGTATTTAAGGTATATTAAAATGAAATATTTACATTTTGGTGTCAACTATATGAAAATGAACTACATGTTAGCTCATATGTTTAATGAAAGAAATAATTTAAACTTCTAAGTGTTTTTCAGTAAAAATATTTCACAGCAATAAAAAGCTTGCATGCATTTCTAAGGCAATTTTATATCGTCCAGTTTGTGGTTCCTGAACAACCTTGTTTCCAGTCTTTTCAAAACATTCTGACATTAACTAGAATCAAAAATCCAAATGCATGTATAATAGATGAACAGTATTAAAATCCAAGAAAATATGAGATTATATCAGAATATATACTAAACCTACATAGCCTGGCAGAAAGTTGCCATTTTCAGGATGCACAGATTGATCCGTGATATATGTAATGACAATATATGTGCATTATTGCTGTGTAAATCAGATTTAACTTTAGAGAAAGCAATAAAAACAGAAATGTAATGGAATCCACTACAGAGCATGTCAGAATTCTTCAGCTTGGACTATTCTTAACTGGTTACCAAATTTGCTTAGACCACCACATTTTCACTGATGGCAGAGAGGTACCCCGTTGCTCACATCTTTGCCCAACAGCTCCAGGTTCTGGAGTCTAATCTAGACCTTCATTCACTGCCTGTGCAGAGTTTGCATGTTGTCCGTATAGTTCCATGTATTTCCTGAAGTATTCTGGTTTCCTCGTATCTCTGAAAAGCATGTTAATTTGATTATATTTAACTGAATTTATGTATTGTATATTGTATTAAGGCTTGCTTGGGTCATGGATGAAAAGAATTGAGGAAAAAAATGTTTAGTTACCTAGTTAACAAACAAATACATAAGTTGTGGTAAAGTTTTATGCTATGTAAATGACTGCTGGTTCAAAGAAAAGTTTGTACATGGTGCCACATTGGCAAAATATATAAATGGCAGCAAATCATAACATACCATTGAAAAGGCATTGATAAAACACTGTCATTGTTTTATAAGGATAACTTATGCAACATTATTCATTGTTAAAGCAGCAAACAAAGTACAAGTCAGGTGCACTTACTGAGTCCTGGAGCATCTGCTGCTTGGGGTAGATTATGTAAACAAAAACATGGCTAAATAGGATGCACCCAGTCTACAAAAACTGCTGGAATGGAAATCACACCAAGGGTGAAGCTTTAATGCAGCTCTTAATGGTAGATCAACTGCTAGCAGAATGATAAAGAGCCTTCATGTTAACTGAAGGTAATGCTAAGTCAGACGTTATATTTTGTAAAAATTACAACATTCTTTAAAAAAGGGTTGATGAATATCATGCATTGTGTCTTGTGTGTTAAACGTCAGTTGCATAATAGCAGTCCCCCTGAATGCATGCTGGTTGTATCGATACATGCAGCTAGCCATCAATTTCTTGAGGCATTACACACACAAAGAATATCCCACTTATACTGAGCAATGAAGTTAAGAAAATCCATTCTTTTAATTCACATATATTTTGTTTGTCTACTGTATAAGTTGCATGTAAAGGCTAAATTTAATAAAATAAGCTAAAATTGTCTTTTCATTCAGTAAAGATGAAAGCAATTCATAAAGCATCTATTTATTGATAATATTGTCATGAACAAGTCATGCAGTTTTGCAAAAACATTAAGGTTACCTCTAAAAGCATATCTTAGGTACAGCTATGCTCTGCAAGCTCATAGTAATATCACAATAAACCCTTGTAAACTGCATACTTCACTGCAGGGAGCATCCCTTTGCAATTAGTGTTTCTTCACCATTTAATTAAAAAATGAATGCTTTACACACTGCAATCCACTGGACAGACAAGGTCAAACAATACAGTATAAGGAAGACTCTGAGCGCAATGTGTATATGCTCACACATATTATATATGTATATGTATAGGATATGTAACAACTTATTGAATAGTGGTATACTGAAAGTCATAATGCTAAATCCTGACATGTCAAAATGTTTAAACTTTACAATGTTGAACTCAAAATACCTACTGATAACATACATGTACTATGTACATTACCTGTACCAGTACATAGCCAGTCAACTAACAATATCACTCTGGTGTTTGTAAAACCCAGAAATCAGCGCTAGCATGGCTCCTGTTGAGTGGTAGGCAAGTCCAGCTTTCCACAAATGTTGTGGAGAAAGTATTTTGATTTCAAAATTTTAACATTTCAAAATTTTGACATTTAAGTAATGTATTTGTTTATTTAACCCACTGTCATATGATTACATTTCCATGTTTCCTCTAAACAGCTGTCCAGATGAACAGAGATGATGATGAAAAACATGTCCTTTGCCAAGGTCACATGTGTGTTGCTGGGTGATCCTGTGCAATTACGCCTCCTCCTTATCCCATATTTTCCCTTTTTTGATCTCTTTTGTGCAACCATAAATATGTACACTGTTCCAGTGCCCTAAGTAATATATTCCAGTACCTCACCAGTCTCTCTGTGAAAGAGTATTTCCTTGTTTCAGCCCTAAAATTCCTGCTTTTACCTAGCACCCATTATGCTTCTTAACCAATGCCCTTCAGTAGTCTTTAAGGCTTATTCTCCTAGCTGCCACCTGTTAGTACACTGTATCCGCATGATACCCAGTCATGCCTCTCAACCTCATAGTGCAAGAAATCTGGACAAAGCCAGAAATAATGGGGGAAAATGACCCCAAAAATAGGGACACATTTTAAATATTGGTCCTATAAACTTACAAAGTTGCTAGTATAACAGTTTTTAATTATATATTTTCTGAAGGACTAAAAATCTGAAACTCAAATGCCTCTCATTATTTAATATTATTTAGTTACCCTGAATGAGTTGCTAGAAACCACAAATTGCATGAGGAACAAACCAAAAATATGAGGCAAAAATCTGGCCATTCTGCAAAAATGCAGACAGTTGAGAGGTATGTACCCAGTACATTACCTGTTTTCTCTTTTTAAATGTGCTCATGCATTTTATCATGACTAGTTGCCTTCCTCCTTTGATAGCCATTTCTGTTGCAAACATTGTGCATTTCTAGCCCTGTTTCACCTTACTGGCCAAAAGAACAGGATGTAGTGCCACATAAGCAGCCATAACCTGTCCTGTACAGTGAAAGAACGATTTTGGCAACTCTGGGATTCACAGTCTTAGGTCTGTGCTTTTGTTTAATGTTGACTGTCACTACTGAGATTTCACTCTGCATTATGAAATTGAACTAAAGTTGGTTATGGACATCTCATCTCTGTTTTCATTCCTAGAGATATCCTGTGATATATAAAAATAGCGTAGTGACTGGTGCCAGACACCCACAGCATTTTAACCTGGTCAGTAATCTTGCAGTGCAAACAGTTCATATAGCAATAACCCATGCCTGGGTGTGGGTAATGCTGGATTTACCCACGGTACCAAACAAAGCCAACCGTGGGTAAATACAGCATTACCCACACCCAGAAGTGGGTTATTGCTATTATACCATGACATTATTTAAGAAAAGAAACTATTACTTTTCTTAAATAATGGCATAGTATAATGCCTGTTTACCGCCCTTCCGCAGATGTCTGGCATCCGCGGCAGTTCTGATGTACTGCGCGCCTGCACAGTACATCAGAGATGTGGGCAAAAGCAACGGAGAAAGCAAGATCTCCGTTGCTTTTTACTGTTTTGCTATGTTAAATGGGTTTAACATAGCGAGACAGTTTTAAAATAAGCAAGGGAGATGTCCGTTGCTTATTTTAAAACTGTCTCGCTATGTTAAACCCATTTAACATAGCAAAACAGTAAAAAAAGCAATGGAGATCTTGCTTTCTCCGTTGCTTTTTAAAACCTGTCTTGCTATGTTAAATGGGTTTAGCATGGCGAGACAGCTTTAAAATAAGCAACGGAGATCTCCGTTGCTTATTTTAAAGCTGTCTCGCTATGTTAAACCCATTTAACATAGCGAGACAGTGTTTTAAAAGTAAAGTTATACTAATGGAAAAAAGTCCGGGCGACCGGACCTTTTTCCATTAGTATAACTCGATTTACAATGTGCACGCTGGCCAATCAGTGTGCACGTTTTGGGGGGGTCATGGTATAATACTGCATAACATATCAAATGCAAAGAAATGTTCCACACACTCTGGCTAACATGTTGTCCAAGTTAACTGCAGGTGTCACTGGAGCCGGCTTCTATATGATGTAATGGATTGATACCAGTGCACAGATGACATACAATGTGGAAGGAATAGTACTCTCCATCCATGTGGAACCTCCTCTAACAGTGCATCATCAAAAACAACAAGCCCATGCCAATGTAATGCCCTGCAAGACCAACCCGTGACTACACTAGAACATTCATAACTGAGCACAGTTCAGTAACTAGATACAGACGAGGCAGTACACAAGACTGTACATAATGTTAATGAACTGTGGTTTGCCCCAAAAGCTATGAGAAGGATTTATAGACATAGTATGTACCTCAGGGGACTGAGGCATGGACATAAGTATACAGAAACGAGATTCATGGGTAACAGTATAGAAGGATTGCAAACACATTAAGTTGCTGAGCATCATGTTTGTAGATAGTGTACACTCCACAGGTTAATGAGTAACTCAGCATGAACCACAGCAGCAGCATGATTCAGGATGGTACAATGTCAGAGAGCTGTCATCAAAATCTATATTGCAGTACATTTATCAAGGGTTTCTAACTACAGTAAAAAACAGGGTTACCATTCAAGTATTTATACTCAAAGATACATTATTTTTAAAGTGAAGAAGCCTTTGAATTGTTACATTGTTTTTTATTTCAGTTTCTACTAGTAAGCAGTCTTTGCATGGTCTGGATTTTATGATTGTTGCTCTCTGTCATCTAAAAATGAAAGCAGACAGTTTAGTTGTGAATGCTAGCATGTATGCGTGTGTGTATGTGTGTATAGATATATATATATATATATATATATATATATATATATATATATATATATATATATATATATATAGATATATACATTATTTATATATATATATATATATATATATATATATATATATATATATATACACACATATATGTATATTTATGTACTTTATGGTACAAAACACATGCCAGTTTTGTTTTGAGCATGTCTTTTTTTATTGTAAAGTACTAGTTTGCTATCATGTCCATTTCTGTTTTTATTTATTGATTTTTATTATAATCTGCATAAAACCGATGTTAATTAATGTCAGCAGTGAATTAATGAAGCATCTTAACTATTTATTTTATGTGTTTTCACTTTCACAGATCTTAACTCCGAGCTTTCCTATAGTATTGCCTCTGGTGATTCCCTTGGTCAGTTTAACATTGATAGCAGTGGAGTTTTAAGTGTCAAACAGCCTCTGGATCGTGAAAGCCAGTCATTTTATAATCTTGTTATTCGAGCACATGACATGGCCTCTGTCACAAGTTCTAGATTCACGAGCACAGCACATGTGTCCATTATATTACTAGATGTAAATGATAATCCTCCAAGCTTCATCTCTCCCAAGGTTACTTATATCCAGGAAAATACACCAATAGACACTATCATGTTTAAAGTTCAAGCAACTGACCCAGACAGTGGACCAAACAGCTATGTTGAATATACTCTTTTGAATCGTTTAGGAAATACTTTCAGTATTGGCACAGTTGATGGAGAGGTCAGACTTACAAATGAACTTGACAGAGAAGACATTTCCAATTACTCTTTGACTGTGATTGCGACTGACAAGGGAGTACCTCCTCTGTCATCATCCATGGATGTAACAGTTATTGTTTTAGACATCAACGATAATAAACCTCTTTTTGCACAAAATCTTTATGAGATAGAGATAGATGAGAATACCTTAACTGGGACAGATCTCATCCAGGTGACAGCAGTTGATCCTGATGAAGGCACAAATGGGCAAGTTCGTTATAATATTATGGGTGGAAATGAGAACAGTGAATTCCGGATTGACTTTTTCACAGGAGTTCTTGCTGTAGCTAAACAATTAGATCGGGAGACCAGAGCATCATATGCTCTAACTATACAAGCAGCAGATCGTGGAAGCAGTCCGAGGACAGACACAACAACAGTTCGTATAGTATTATTGGATTTAAATGATTTCACACCAGTATTTGAACTGTCACCTTATACTGTATCTGTCCCTGAAAACTCAGAAATACTACCAGAATCCATACTTATGGTAAGTTAAACTTAAGCATTTCAACTTAATTCTCAGGAGAACAATGTTTCTTTGTTGTTTCAAATTTGAGCTGTTATTTAAAGTGTCAGATGTATAAATTGTGCAAACAATGCTCTTTCCCCTGACCTTTGTTTCATTTTTCATAAGAAAGAAATTTTAATTTCTTCTAATTGCATTCAACCTAATCAAACTAAGTTTACCTCCTGCATGGTGGTAAGCCATCCCAGCTTTACATGAAAAGTATTTCCTGAGTGATTTTGCTGATCTTTAGCATGCAGGTTATTTGCAATATATGACAAAAGTTTAAAATGAACTTTAAGCAGAATCATATATTGCAGTTATGTCCATGGCTTTTAGCATTCTCTTCTTTATATGCAGGTTGTTGCACGGGATGATGACCAGGGGTTGAACAGTCAGCTGACATACAACATTGTGAGTGGAAATGAGGACGATGCTTTCACATTGTCATTAGGTGGTCAGCTCAACCTGGTACAGAGCTTGGATCGTGAAACAAAGGAGAAATATGTTCTGATGATCACAGCTACTGACTCAGGTAGTGTCACTATAACTTCCCAGGATAATTTTTATCTTTATATGTTCTTGCTTATGCTTACATTAAATGGGACACATGCATTAAATCTGAAATATTTAGCCCTTTTATTCTACCTTTTAACAGCTGTAGCTGACTTTGTTGTGTCTTCAGTAATGTGCACTGATATTATTAAAAAATCAACCCTTCTGAAAAAATAAAGTTTAAATATTTTCACCATTTTAGTGAAATAATTATTACAGTTGGAAACTTTTCTTTGCACATATTATAATCACATATTATAAGTAGAAAGCTTTAAAAACATATTTTAGTGATTTTTCATCTCCCTTTTATATGTTGTTGCCTTAACATTAGAATTTATCAGTTACTTCTAAAGGGATGGCTTGTGAACCTCTAAGTAATGCAGCCATGAATGTGCTTTGGGCAAGTGATAATATTGTCATGATTAAGCAGTGTAGGCCAGTACCATACTATCTAATTGTTCTGAGGCCCAGTAGTATAGTCTGGCTTCTAACCAGCCTGGTATTTGATAATACAACTGACAATGCAGTATATCAAAACCGAATAGTATTCTATTGACTTAGTAATAAGAGCAAGCTGTTTAGTAACACTCCATACTTCTTCAGAATACTGAAGCTCATTTATGGATGTAAAGTCTATACCCCTTAAAGGGAACTGCCAGATCTGTAGAGATAACGACATCTTTGAGTTTTGTGGGGGTATAGACTAAGTGTTACTACAAAATCTGTGAAATGAGATAAGTTTGGCATGGAAATGGCCACGGCTTCCAAAAATGAAATATTCAACCAAATTTTGCCTCAGTATTATACAAGTTACAACTGCCAAACTAGTCTGTTTCACTTTCCATGTCTTATTTACCCTTTATGTCATTTTTGTAATCATTTTATTTCTGCAAAAAACATCCAGTCCAAATGCTGAATAAGGGCCCCCTCTTAAATCAAATACTGTGCTAGTAGGTTTTTCACATTAGTCTGTTGTCAAACTGTACAACTGACACTGCTGGGAATTAAGAACTTCCTATCAATAAAATTAAGAACTTCCTTTATTTAATAAATGGTATTGGCCCTTTCTTTGCATTTCCATTTTGGTTTATAGTCATCAAAGCAGAACCACCTCCCAGTCTTAGGCATTAGGAGCATGTAGTGATGATAGGATTGAGCTCTGAGATACTGACTGGCTCTGTATGGGTGTAAGCAACCATGCTGCTCCTGCTATCTATCAGTGTTTTTATCCTTTCCTTCATTTATGCAGTTCTTTGTTGACCTAGAAGGATATATGTACCCACATTTTCACTGATTACCATTTTAAGTGAGCATTATAGGGTTTCAATACTTCCACAAAAATACATATCCTAAATTGCATCTCTTTGATTTTGCATCATTCTTCATGAGTCAATTCATCCTTTTCCTTTATTTTGATATTCAGTCATTAAGTTGTCCCTGTTTAAGGCCTTAGTTGCTGTATGTTAAACTGTCCCTGTTTAAGGCCTTAGTTGTTGTATGTTAAACTGTCCCTGTTTAAGGCCTTAGTTACTGTGTATTAAACTGTCCCTGTTTAAGGCCTTAGTTACTGTATATTAAACTGACCCTGTTTAAGGCCTTAGTTGCTGTATATTAAACTGTCCCTGTTTAAGGCCTTAGCTACCCTGTTTAAGGCCTTAGTTACTGTATATTAAATTGTCCCTGTTTAAGGCCTTAGTTGCTGTATGTTAAACTGTCCCTGTTTAAGGCCTTAGTTATTGTATGTTAAACTGTCCCTGTTTAAGGCCTTAGTTACTGTATATTAAACTGTCCCTGTTTAAGGCCTTAGTTACTGTATATTAAACTGTCCCTGTTTAAGGCCTTAGTTGCTGTATATTAAACTGTCCCTGTTTAAGGCCTTAGCTACCCTGTTTAAGGCCTTAGTTACTGTATATTAAATTGTCCCTGTTTAAGGCCTTAGTTAATGTATATTACTGCTGACTCACTTGCTCCTGGTTTATCAGATGTCATATAGTACCAGTCATTCCTAAAGTTATCACATTTAGATTCATTGCAGAATAATTCACCGGAGTATTAAACATTACTAAATCTTTGAGAAGTTAACACTGTTTTCTAATCCATACGAATCAATTATATACTAGTAGCAAAAGTCAGTTAAGTGTATATTAGTAAGTTGCAGTTTTTTTTTATATTTTCCTTGCAAAAAACTGTACTGCACACTTGTCAGTAAAGTCAGCTGTGTTCTCACATAAGTTGTTCATAGGTTGATATGTACATGGTAGGCTAATGACCACTATGGCCTTTATAAGCCTAGCCATTCAAACCAAATGCATCTTATGAGTTACTGTGCTTTAGGGGTTATTTTAAGGGGAGTATGTTAGTTAGGGCATGATTTAATGGCTGCCTCTCTCCATCCGAGATATGGGTGCCAGACCACAGGTAAATTTTCAATTTCTCATCCACTGGATAAGTTGTGTTTTTATACGAGTGCTTCTTGAAGTCCTTAAGGTATGTTTGCATGAAGAGTTGTAACATGTGCATTTTCTTGAAACCCTTCCTGACTTTCTTGCTGGAGGTACAATTTTGTTTTTCTGGCCTTCTTGTACTCTGTGTTGTTGGTGCCTGTTAAAATGTTACTTTCTTTTTGTTGGTGGAGGTGATGTCTGTATTAAAACAAATGACACGGTATGAAAACAGCACCTAAGTTACAATTAAATATTTACTGTAGTATCAGACATGTAAATTGTTTTTGTCAAGAGCTAGTTCTTCATTAAATGCTATGTTTTGGACTCTGTTTCATACATTTAATAAATTATGTGGATATATTGCATTATTACAAAAAATGAATCAGATTATTGATCGACAGGTCTGTGTTTTTTCTATGGTAAGGCTGGAAGCAAGACTAATCTTTGTTTTCTGTAGCCTGTAACAAGGATAGATTTTACATTTGCCTTTTAACCGTGAGTGCCAGTGTGTTTTACTTCTGGCTTCTCCCTCACAAAATGTTTATACATTACTGTTCTGTCAAGGGTATGTCATATTTTGTACATAATGCCCCAATAACTCTACTTTATCCTAATTCTTAATGCTTTTTCTTTAGAGCAATTATTCTGACACGTCATGGAAGGGGTGTTGCCGATTTTGAGTGGCAAATATGTGATACTCCTGCCTGTCAAGAAGTTGATGTTTTTAAAACTGTTTTATTTCCAAATACATTTTAAGACAGTGCTTAGTAGGTTTGCAGTGAACATTGCCTGCCACTTATCTTATTTGGCATTCTGCTCTCTGTATGAACATTTAAATTTTTAGGTCTATTAGAACGGAAGGGGCAATGCTGTCTTTTACTAAAATTCTCAGTCAACTCTGAAAACCCTTTGCTTTCTTAATTAATTTTGGTGTATTAATGGCAAGGTCTTGGCTTCGTATGTCAAAGGTGTAAATGACATCTCCAGTAAGATGAAATAAAGTACACACCAGAATGAAATGTTTTTAAGTGATTCCTTATTTCATGTTAGAGGGTGGATCCAAAAAGAATAACAGACTTCAGAATATCCCCAGATGTCAGTTAAATTACAGTTCAGTACTTCAGAGAGTAACAAAGAAAATTTACTGTGACTAAGAATACAGATGACATGTCTTTTTAACAGAATTCATGCTATGGCTTTCACCTAGTGTTTACAATATAAAGTGTTCAACTAAAACAACAGAGAGGGTGCTGTTTGGGTATGGTCTATTACTATACACCATGGCATCAACATCTGTTTAGTAAATCATAAGGTATAAGGCCACTTAGCAATGTTTTAAGAAAAATGTCTGCTTGCCTTAGTAGAGGCTTATTATATATGATTTCCTGTTAGCTCATGCACCGTGTACATGGACTCTGTATCAGTCAGAAGGTTAAGAGTTCTTAAAGTTAATTCCTTTTACTGTTCTAATGGCTGTGATTAATGTAGCAGTTTCAGTCTCCTTGCTTCCACCCTATATCCTGGTTCAGCCTTGCTGAAAAAAATCTGTATGTACAGTTATAAAGCTGTCCAAAAGATAAATGCAGAACTTGTCTGAAGGTCAGACTTACATACCTATAAAACATAATCACTGCAGACATTGTTTAGTCTCCCAGCTTTAAAACTTTCTACTGGTATTTATGTCATTTATAGGTAGTGCTTTAAAGCACCATTCGATATGTTTATTAGCACAGAGCAAAAATGTAGATACAGACTGACTAACTGACAAACATACAAGGAAATAGACAAAGCATGTAAGAGAAATATGGACAAACAGCAACAAAGAAAAGAATGGCTTGGTGGTGAATACTGAAACTGTTGCCTCCAAGGTTTTGTTTGATTTTCTGTTTGCTTTTAGAGAAGAAAAGATTCTGAGCACAGGTAAACAGCTTTTTTAAGTAGTCACATGAGGGGAGAATAGAAAACAAAATAGCCACATCATAAATGAGATTAAAATAAAAAAAAATGAGATAAAGAACTGCTTAAACAAGGACTTCCAAGATGTCTGCACACTGATCAACAGCTTAATTTCAGCTCTCCTAGTGAGAAAAAAGAAACTAAGTACATTTCAGTTACTGGCTGGTAAGTACACTGCCTGAATGCCAGCAAAGAAGACATTTAGAGAACATGAAAGAAAACAACTACAAAAGGTGAAGAGAAAACACTGACCAGGAGTAATCCTGCAGCTGTTCTGCAAAAAGCAGTTCAAGCTTCACCTTTGGTGCAAGAGATGACTTCCAGTAATTTAGAGGAACAAAACAAATCAAATGTACTCAGAGATGATTAAATTAAGTAAAACATTGAAGGAATATATCAACTCAAATAAAAAGCTGCAACAATAGAAGAAGTTTTAACTAGCTAGTCAGATGAACTGTTAAAACTGCAAACATCAAAGGTTGAACTGAAGTAAAGGCTGGCGTAGTATGAAACTTCTCAAGAAGAGCTGTTTCAACAAATGGTAGTGTTAGAAGACAGATTGCATAGAGAAAACATGAAATTTTCTGCCATACCAGAGAAACTGGAAGACTATATTAATTTTATGAAAGCACGAATAAGCAACTGGACCTGTATTCCACAACAGGATTTAATAATTGAAAGGGCACATTGAGTGTATGCTTCAAACCTGACCACGAGAAATCAGCCATGATCTGCATTAGTAAATATGCAATCATACTAGCAGAAAGAGTTGATCCTGACAAAACTGTAGCATAAGAGAAAAGTATTAAAATTGGAGACGGAGTGTTTGTGGAAAATTATTATTTACCATACATCAGGCAGGAAAGAAGTAAATGTATCCCAGCAATCAGGGAACGATGAGAGGTGATCGTGAGATCCAAGCTACTGTATTCAGCTTGTATTCTGAATATTTTTTCTTGGAGAATCAAAGACATTTTTGATGAAAACAGGCTAAGGAGGAAATACAAAAGTTCATCCAACAAAAGTGAACCATCAAACAGAAAATAATTCTGCTTCTCATTCTTCTGACAATAAAGCTCTTAGAGAGAGACTCTGACAGTAAAACCTTTTCCAATGTTCTAAAAGAAAATGTTTGAGAGACAAGAAAAAAGCACAGGAGTTGACTAGAAGAATCAGAAGTACCTTCAACTTGAACCAAAGTCTGGTGTTGGGAGATGGAGATGAACAGGAAGATGATCAGCAACACTGAAATTAGTGAATAAATGTGAGATTCTAAAGCATCAATCACATCTGTAAAAATTGCTTTCCAAAAAAGTGGCTGAGAAAGATTGGATTTTTGTAGACTTTTTAAACTTATGGGTGGGTTGTAAAGCATATACCCCATTTTATGTCATTAATGTTTAGAAAGACATTAAAAGGAAAAACATGTAACTGTACATAAAACAATTTTTGTTCTTAATGGTATTTGTATAAAACATTTGATGATATAAACTGCATTTTATTGTAGTATGTAGACGGGAGTATTTTAAGTGTGAGGTTGTGATGAGTTTTTTCTGTGATTGTTGTGTGTGATAAAGATATTAAAGTAAACAAGTACTTTTTTAGTTGTAAGAAATATAAGCTTTACAATGTAGAAAGAGAAAGTAGGCTGGACAAAAGCAAGTTTAAATTAATATGTTATAATCTTGGGCTGCTGGGGTGGAGTAGGGTATAACAGTGCACTGATTATATCATACGTAGAGCTGAGAAGTTTTCTCTTAGTTTTGCGAAGGCAAATGTCTGGATTAATGCTCTTCGATTCATTTTAAAAAGTGCTTTCTGTAAGCCGGTAAGCTTGGAAAAGAAGGCATAATAATGAAAGACATGAGTTTCTTGCATATGCAATGATGTTAGCTTGTTTATTTTTTTCTTTAGCAAATGTTCAGTGGAAGTCAGGAAATCTGCAGCTGAAGGCAGGTGTACATTCTGTTCTGTTCTGAGTTAAATCGACAAAGATTCATTTGTGCATCTGCAGAGTTGTTAGCTTTTTTCTTATTGCTGAGTATATTTCCAAGGGAGACCAACTGTCTGCAGTGCAAGCAATTAATCTTGAGAGTTCTGAGCATTCTTTGCTGAGGGAAATAGAAAATTAAAAAAAACAAGGGCAAGAAGTTCAGTAAAAACTAAAATTTGAAATTATTGGGGGTAACTAAGCAGCTTCCCTAATGGCTTTAATAATTTAATGCTTTTAATAGAACAGTGTTTAATTTAGTTTTATTTAAAGGTAGGCAGTACACTTTTTCTTATGACTAAAATTTAATGTTTTCTGAAAGCATGCATGTGTGTGTGTGTGTGTGTGTGTGTGTGTGTGTGTGTGTGTGTGTGTGTGTGTGTGTGTGTGTGTGTGTGTGTTGTACCTTTAAGAAGCATTTCAAGGTTGGCACATGCATATAAATAGCAAGCCCATGCTAGCATCAGTGCCATTTTGAGTGTGCAGCCAGAGAGTAAGCATGCATGAGTGGAATAGGTAGTTTGTTTATAAGTTTATCCAAGTTAAACTTATAAAGCCTCAATTTTGATGTGTTTGTACATAATAAACCTTGAACAGAACCCACAGAGACTTGTCATTTGATCCTAACTGAAAGAGTGACATGGTGTCAGAACCAGGATGCCAGAGACTGCTTTTCAAAGCTATGAGGTGCAGAGATAACAGTGAAGGTAAACTAAGAGACATGAGCATGAAAAAGGGCCAGAAATGAATCAAAGGTAATGAAAACTTGCAAAAACAATTTATTTGATAAAAAAGATAAAACAGAGTATTACAAGGGCACAGACCACATTATTTAAATAAACAAGAAGCACAAAAGGTTTATTAATTAAACAAAATGTTTAAAATTAAGATATCTGATAAAACAATTGTCAGAAAAGCACATAAGAGGTTCGGAGTTACATCGGAATTGCAAAATGAGCATGTTTTAAGCAAAAGGGGCATGTTTAGAGTAAAACGAGCACAAGAAAAGTATAATGGGCATGGAAAGAGATTAAAAAAGCAAAACGGATATAATAAGGGCAAAAAAAGGCACATTAAGCATAAATAAAGCAAGGTGACTGCATGTGTGTTTTGGGATAACAACTACTTTGCATTGTATTCAGGGCATAACTAGAGTTATTTGAAGTATCTCAAAGTATGTAAAAGTGCTTACAGTGTGTGCTTATTACTGTGCATTTATTCCAAAGAGTTTATTTGTATGCAAAGTGCAACTATTTTGTAAAGTACAGTCAAAATATAGCCATTTCAAAAAGTTTCTTGTGCTGGGTGTGTCTATTCGCAAAGTACTGCCATTACAGACTATTGCACTGTAAAGAGTTATTTAGCAAAGTACAGCCATTTTGAGAAAGTTTCAGTGTGCTGTGTACTGGTTGTATGCAAGGTGCAATTACTTTGAAATATTTCTTACTCTGAACTTCTTCTGCCCAGTTTATTCGTACAGTGCAGTTGTTTTGAAATGTTTCTTACACTGATGAGGTGATTTCTTACAGTACAGTAATTTCAAGAGTATTACAGTGCTCGAGAGAGTTATTTCACAAAGTTCAGTTATTCAGAGGCTTGTTGTGCTACTGGGCATAGTTACAAATACTGGCATAAATTTCTGGCATATCTATATGTGTATGTGTGTTCATGCATACTTGCAAAAGCCTTCACTGGTATGTGTTATTATGACAGATGGATTTCGAAAGCCATCACCATTGGTTATTTGATCAGAATATTGCAGAGAACTGGAGAATAGTTCAGCAAAAATATGATATTTTTATACTAGCAGCTTATACTGACAAAGATGCACACACCAGGGCATTCATTTTGCCAAGCCTAGCTGGGTCAGAGGCCATTAAAAAGGAGCGTTCATTTGTGTATGTACCAGCAGTATATGAGAGAGAAGGTGAAAACCATCATATTGTGTTACGGGATGAATCAAGGGAAGACCCCGAGTGTTTGACGCACAAGTTCAGGGAAATGTGTAACCTTCAGACAAATATTACATTAGAGAGGCATTTGTTTTACACAAGATATCAAAAACTAGGGGAAACTTTTGCAGCTTATATAACTGACCTGAGAAACAAAGCTAAAATGTGTCGGTTTGGTGACTTAAAAGATGAGTTGATAAAGGGAAGGCTTGTGTGTGGTATTAATAGTGCTGCAGTGAGAAAGATTTTGCTTCGACACAGTGATTTAATGCTGAGCAAAGCTATTGAAATTTGTCAAATCCATGAAGTTACAGAAAGGCACACAAGTATGTTTGCAAGTGATAAGAGCATGGTTTTAGCAGGCTCTAGAGCAAATGTAGACATCATGCAACATGTGGCTAGCAGAAGCAGGCCTAAGCACATGGCACCTGCCACCCCTGCAGGCTCCCCTAGGTAAAACCCGTCATTTTCCAGCATGTCCTAAGAAAAGGACAGGCTCAGTGCAGTACAAGGGTGTGTCAGCAAAACCCAAATACAGCTTTATTGTTAACTGTCGCAACTGTGGTGCCAATCATAAGTCTAAAAGAGAAAAATGCTTAGCATTTGGTCAGCAATGCCACAGGTATAAAAAATGGAACCGTTTTCAAAAGTTTTGCAAATCAAGTAAACCTCACAAAGTTATAAACAAGGGTCACTCGAAAAAACAGATTGATCATATGGAGAGCTGCAGTTCTACTTTCTACATAGATGGTGAATCAGTAATTGGTGATAAGGTTGATGCAGTAAATTTGTTGGCAATGAATGAAGTGTTTTGTACTGTCCGGATCAATGCTAAATCCACCGAGCTTAAACTAGACACTGCCTCAAAGTGTAGTGTTATGTCAGCGGACACATTTGATAAGGTGAGAACTAACGAACAATTCAATATGGCTAGTTGCGCAAAACTTGTTGCTTATGGAGGTGAACAAATTCAAACTGAAGACTCATTAGTACTTTCATGTTATTTGGTTAGGAACTGTTACAGCTTGTTATTCTATGTTGCCCAAAGGCCTGTGCAGTTATTAGTAAGTCTCAGGGACAATTTTAGAATTAATTTACTTTCTTTTACCAAAGAAGTTTATCATATCAGCACATACCCTAGTTCCAATTTTACTGAGGCTATTTTCTCAGAGTATGCTGATGTTTTTGATGACAAGCTGGGAAAACTTCCAGTTGTGTATTCTATGAAGTTAGACACAGAGTTCAGCCCAGTGGTCAGACCAGCAAGAAAAGTTCCAATAGCTATGCAGAATAAAGTTAAAGATCAGCTGAATAAAATGGTGTAGCAAGGTGTAATTTGTCCAGTTACAGAACCAGCTGAATGGGTGTCGTCCATGGTAGCAGCCCACAAAAAAGGCCC
This sequence comes from Protopterus annectens, assembly GCF_019279795.1. Lineage (NCBI taxonomy): Eukaryota > Metazoa > Chordata > Ceratodontiformes > Protopteridae > Protopterus > Protopterus annectens. The sequence goes on from NC_056728.1 coordinate 1,594,208,977, forward strand.
AGACAAAATTAGAATATGTATTGACCCAAGAGAATTGAACAAAGCATTAAAGAGACCATATCATCCAATGCATACAGTCTAGGAAGTCACAGCCTTAATACTAAATGCCATTGTTTTTTCTGTCTTGGATGCAAAAAGTTAATTTTGCCAAGAGATGCTTGATCACAAATCCTCATTACTGACTACATTCAGTACCCCATTTGGGAGATATAGATTCCTCAGGATGCCATTTGGAATAAATTCTGCAAGTGAAGTCTTTCAGCGTGCAATGGAGAAAAATTTTCAGGTCATCCTTGTGCCATAATAGTTGATGATTTATCGATTTGAGGCAATGGTGAAGCACATCATGACAGAAGCCTTAAGAAAGTTCTAGACAGAGCATGTGAAGTGAACCTAAAGCTCAGTCCTCTGTAGTGCAAATTCAGACTACCAGAAGTTACATATGTAGGTCATTTATTTACTAGCACTGGCTTGCAACCAGACCTATCCAAGCAAGCAGCCATTCTTGATATGCCACCACCAGGTAATTTTCAGGCTATATAATGTTTTCTTGGTATGGTCAACTATTTAGGCAAGTTTATACCAGACTTCAGTGAGTTGACAGTACCTTTGAGAGAGCTGATGTGCAAAAATGTTATGCAAAAACGATATGATTTTGGTTGGAACTGCACCAGAAGGCATTTGAAGACCTTAAACAGAAAATTGCCACCCTACTTATGTTAAGATACTATGATGTCAATAAATCAGTAACTCCTTCCTGTGATGCTTCAAAATTTGGTCTTGGCACAGTTATTCTTCAAGAATGCAGGCCAGTAGCCTATGCATCTAGAACTCTTACCCAAACTGAAATGCAGTATGCTCAAACTGAGAAAGAACTTTTGGCAATAGCATTTGTATGTTCAAAGTGTCATGATTATATCTATGGTCGAGCTATTCAGATTGAAACTGATCACCAACATCTAGTTACTATACTAAAGAAGCCTATGCATTCAGCTCCAATGAGATTACAAAGAATGATGCTCAAATTGCAAACGTACAACTTCAAAATGGTCTATTCAAAATGAAACATTCTTTATCTGGCTGATATCTTATCCACATCACCCAGAAATACAACAGAACACCTTCATGCAGAGAATTTTGACTTTGATGTAATGGAAGTGCATAATTTTTCTACCACGAGACTTGATGAGCTGAGAGATCATACAAAAACTGATCCTGTTTTGCAAAAGCTCAACCACTACATTAATGTTGGATGGCTGTCAAAGCAATCTAGTGTACCACCTGAAGTGCAAACCTCTTTTCCTTACAGAGATGAGATGTTGACTGAAGATGGCATTATTTTCAAAGGTCCTAAAATTGTTGTTCCTGCTTCCTTACAACATGAATATATCCAGATTTTGCATTGTGATCACTCAGGTTCCGAATCTACCAAAAGAAGGGTGAGAGAACTAGTATTTTGGCCTTCTCTAGTAAAATGCATTGATAAAGTATCTTTTTCTTGTTCAGTATGCAATAGTACTAAACCGCATTTGCAAAAAGAACCACTTCATCTAAGTCAAGCTCCTGAACTACCTTGGTCAACAGTAGCCACTGATACATTTGAGTGGAACAATCAGCATTACTTAGTGTTGGTAAACTCTGGGGTGTGGAGTACAGGAGACACTACAGACATCTTCTTTCTATACCAGAATCAATATCACAGCATTGTTCTTGTGATACAGACTCTAGATCTCAGAGCAATCCAGACAATGTTCCTGTTGCAAACCATGTCTTAACTTCTACTTCCAATCCTGATGATGTTCCCGATGCCCCTAAAGTTGAACATTCAGCAGAGACAGTCCCAGTTGTTAGACCTAATTCTAATTTCTATGTCACACAATTTGGTCATATTTCCAGACCTAGTGTGAAATACACAACAACCTGGACATAATTGTCTATATGTATTTAATTCTGTATCATTGCATGAGAAAGAATTATTTGTATTGATTGCATGTCACTTAATGTTGTCAGTATTGCCCAACTTATTTCTCAAAGAGGGAGGATGTAGAATAGTGTGTGTGTGTGTGTGTGTGTGTGTGTGTGTGTGTGTGTGTGTGTGTGTGTGTGTGTGTGTGTGTGTGTGTGTGTGTGTATGTGTGTGTGTGTTGTACCTTTAAGAAGCATTTCAAGGTTGACATATGCATATAAATAGCAAGCATATGCTAGACTTCAGTGCCATTTTGAGAGTGCAGCCAGAGAGTGAGCATGTATGAGTGTAATAATATGAGTGTAATAGCTAGTTTGTTTATAAGTTTGTCCATGTTAAACTTATTAAGCCTCAATCCTGATGTGTTTGTACATAATAAAACTGTTTGAATAGAGTCCACAAAGACTCATTTATTTTCTCCTGACTGAATAAGTGACAGGAGGGGAATAGAGATAAGAAAAGAACATGCATCAATTAGCGTAAGTGGGCACACATGTTGTAACATATGCATTGGCATGGATAACCTTAATTTTAAGTTAGCTAATGCTTGTGGGTGCAGCTGTCAATTTTGGGGAAATTGACCTTTCTGGAGGGTTACATTTCATTTTTGAAGATCTGCTTAGTTTTGTGTATTAATATGTTTATGGGGGTGTTCTAAGAATGTGTTTAGTTTTTTAAGGATGTTCATTAAAATAAAAAGTCTTGAAAAATATGGCATAGGTTCAAATGGAGATGGCAAAGCAAATGTATAAAAGATCAGTCTGCCAAACTTTAGTGTGTTCATGTAACACAAAAGTTGGAAATACAGATTCAAAAAGCTGTCATGTGTAATAGGTTGGAAAATAACTTTTTAGCATAGTCATTATGGTATCCATATTATCTTGGAACATAAATGGTCTTACAGGCATAAACAGAAAGGTAATAGTTTTGAATTATATTAAGAAATGCAGAATGCAAATAGCAATGCTGTGGAAGACACATTTGGAAAGAAAGAAGCATGTGAACTTGATAAAGAAAGGATTTCAGAATGGATATTTAGTAGAATAGGAAGGGAAAAATGAAGTAATTATACTAATTTCTAGAGGAGCTCCAATAGTGATAGAAGAGGAAAAAAAGATAATTTATTTATTTACTTATTTATTTATTTGTTTTTCATTTGTTAACTGGGTTAGTCCAACTGAGCCAATGGCCCATTTTCAGTGGAGACCCGAGAAGAAAAGCTCCAGACAGTTATTACAAAGTTACAAAAAAGAAAAACATCTGGCAATGACGTTTTATGGAAACATTACAATAATGTGTTTTACATGAGAATATTAGAAGTTTACAAAAGGCCTGAGAATGAAGTTTACATAAACCTTACAATAACATGTATAATATGCAGCACAAAAGTTAGATTTTTTTTTAATCAACAAAAAGAGAAAGAGATACAAATGAGATAGGACACTAGCAGTAGGTGGGTGTTAAAAGTGTGAGCAGTAGTAAGGTGGGATTTAAATGGGATTATTGCAGTGACAGGTGTTGGCATTTAGGAGAAAGGTTTTAAGTTTGGATTTAAAGAGATTTATGTTAGAAATGATTCGGATGTTAAGGAGTCTGTTCCATGCATGGGAAATACTATATTTGTAAAGAAGATTACCAATGTTGTTCTTTGGTTTATAGGTGTCCAGAAGGAGATGGTCAGAGCTGCAAAGAGTTATGGGAGGGGTATAATGTGATATTAGTGAGGATAGAGCATTGATATATTTGTGGTAGTGAGGGTCTATGGCAAGGGGGGGGGTGATTGTGCTGGCATGTATTTATATTCAACAAAAAAATGGTATTGTGGATATTAAAAAATGTGGGGAGAAATAATCAGCTTTCAGCAGGGAATATTAGTTATAGGTGGGGACTATAGCCTGATTTGCAACAGTGATTATGAAGCTAGGAGACCTAGAAGCGAAAATATAACAAAAGAGGGTAGCTTTCTGAAGGAATTTATGAAAACATTTAATATCATAGATATAAATTCAATAGTAGAATTTACATATCATTCCCCGAGGTACAATAACTCACTAGACTAGACAGAAGTAATATTTTACAGGAACATGTGCCTTTAAATGAACATTTTGGCAAACATCCACTAACTATTTCAGATCATGCACTGATAAAACCTTCAATAAAATGCAGGGTAATGAAGAAAAAATGAGGCACTGTCACTATCCCACCTACTTATTAAAAAGAGAGGAATTTAAGGAATGGGTAGTGGAAATTATTCGAGAGTTATTGGGGAAAATAGATATTTCTTCAGAAGTTATAGCCAGTGAGTGGAATAAAATGAAAATGGAGTCTTAAAAATAGAGTACAAATAAAAGAAAAAGAAGTATGGTTAAGAAGTAATAGGAATTATTTAGCGGGGCTGACAAAGGTTAATGTATTGCAGAATAAGGGGAATCTCAGAGCAAGACAAGAGGTAGAAATATACAGTGCTTAAAAAAATAATGAGAGTATCTGGGTAATATGCATGAGTTTACAAAGATTGCTGTTAAGCAACTATATTTGATAATAACTCCAGAGCACAAAAACTTTTGGCACAACAACTTAGGCGCCAGAAAGTAGAAAGGGTTGTCATAGTGAACCTATAGCAAGAAAATATATTTTGGAAATTTTATGAAAACTTGTATACAGCAGAGAAATGTGGAAATCAAGAAAGAGCACAAAAATAAATATCCATGGAAAGCTTCAGTATGTCAAGGTTAGAGGTCAATGAGGCTCAACAATTAACAGTTAAGATTGGAGCAGTTGAGATAAAAATGGTGATGTATAACCACACTGCAGTAAAGTCTCCAGGAACAGATGGCATTCCTGTGGAAGTTTTGAAGTTAGGAGAGAAGAAAGTGATAAAGATCTGGAACATTTTGTATAACAGTATTTTGAAACAGTTACCAAAGCCATAGATGAGGGCAAGGTAGTCCACACAGCCTACCTGGACCTCACAAAAGCCTTCGACACAATACCCCACTCGGGCATCATAAATAAGCTTACCAGCTTAAATATCAACCCCTATATCACAAGATGGGTTGCAAACTGGCTCAGAGATAGAACCCACATGGTTAGAATCGCAGGTGCCATGTCCGAATCCAAACCAGTTACAAGTGACATCCCACAGGGCTCAGTTCTGGGACCTCTCTTGTTTGGTATATACTTCTCTGAGGTTCAGGCTAACACGGGGGGATTATGGCTGACAAAGTTCGCAGATGACTGCAAACTGGGGGCCATAATCGAATCTCCAGCTGACACAAGCATCCTCCAAAAGGGTCTCACAGAGACGGATGCTTGGTGCCAGAGCCACGGCCTCAAGCTAAATGCTGAAAAGTGCACAGTCATCCCCTTTGGGAAAAACAAGGGTGCCCACAAATTACCACATAGGTGGTAATCCATTAAGTACAGAAGAAGTAATTAGAGATTTGGGGACCAACGTAGATAGTAATCTCTCCTTTGATACTCACGTTGCCAAAGTGGTTAGAAAGACCTTCTATATAGCCCACCTTATCATGAAAGGGTTCGCATCTAGATCAAGAGAGGTCATTGTGCCCCTCTACTCGTCACTCATCAGGCCCATAATTGAATATAATGCCCCTTTTGGGATGTACCTTACCCGACACCTGCAGCAACTGGAGAGACCCCAAAAGTACCTCACCAAGTGGATCATGGGCTACAAACAGATGTCCTATGCAGCTCGACTAAAGAAACTCCAGCTCTACTCAGTTGCTTACCGCCTACTCAGAGGCGATCTATGCCTGACATACAAAGCCATGTCAAACCCAGAATTAATGGACATGCTCCACCTCAAAAAATCCAAGTCCCTTAGAGCTACATGCTCCAGAGACCTAAACCTCAGCACAAAAATAAAAAGGACATGCTGGAGGGACAGATTCATTTCCCAGAGGCTCCCCTCATTCTGTAATAGAATCCCAATTCATGTTAGACATAGCCCCTCGCTGACCCTCTTCAAGAGAAATTTGGATGAGTGGATGGGAAATCACAAATTCACCCCTGGGATCTCTCCTGTGTCCATGCTAGACAGAGGCACAGTAAACTAATCTTAAAAGGGTACCTTCTGTGACCTACTTTACAGAGGCACAGTAGGCTAATCTAATAGGGAGGTGGAAGCCAAATGCACTCTGGCTAGGCTTATAAATGCCCTAGGGCAGATAGCCTAGTATCTACCTATGAACCTAAAAGGATGGGAAGTTGCAACATCTTGGAAGAAAGCTGTGGTGGCTGTAATACTTAAAGATGGTGAAGACCCATCAGGCCCAGCTTCATATAGATCTATTTCTACTTAAACCATGATTATAAAGTGTTTATGCCTACACTAACTGAAAGAATGGCACAGGTATTGCCAAAATCCAAAGATACGGATTTGTGGAGGGGAGGCAAGCTTTTACAACATTAATAGAACAACGATGACCCACAGAGAAGCTGAATGTAAGAAAATTCAACTGTTGTTGGTGGGTCTTAATGCAGAGAAAGCATTCAGCAGAGAAAGCTGGAATTTTGTGAGTAAAGCAATGGAAATATTTTCTTTCCCTGATATAATGATTAATTAGACAATATATGAAGGATTAGAGGCAATTAAAGTAGGAGGATTTCTCTCTGATAGGCTGTGTCAGAACAGTTGAATTAGGCAAGCGTGTCCTCTTTTCCTTTGTTATTTGCTTTATATATAGAGCCATTGGAAAAGAAAATAAGGGACTCAGAAATTCAAGGATATAATTGGTATGGTAATCAAGAAAAGTTGGCTTTATTTGCAGAAGATATTATTTTGTACCTGATGAATACAGAGAATGACATCTCAGTGTTGTGGAACATTTTGAGATAGTTTCAGTTTTTTTCAGGATATAAAATTAATGAAGATAAAACAAAGGCTATATCTGTAAATTGTATGCCCACACATGAATTGGTTCAGCAATACCAATATTCATAAGAATATAATACAATGAAGTATTTTGGAGTATGGGTTAAAATGGCTTCTTTTATGGGAAATTGCTTCCTCCGTGTTATATGTGTCATGGAACTCTGTTTGCCATATTTAGTCCTGTGAAGACTGATCATCATTCCTGGTCCTCAACAGGTGCCATTCATATATTCTGAGTGCCTGCAGTAAAAGATCATTTTCAGCAGGACTACAATTAACCAGATTCTGTCATCAGTATCATTTTCTGAACATGCAGACCCATGTGAACACATTATATAGTCTTATAAACTATGTACTATTGAGAATGGTTAGATGACAGCTACAAACAAAGAGATAACATAGTTATATCATATTATAGTCACAGAGACAGCTATGGGAATATGCCATGTGATAGATGAAGGAACAGTTATGGGAATACAAAGAATGCCACATATTAGTACATATGCAGTTCTCACAAGGCTTGTGGCTATGTCAGATGATCGACTTTACAGAAACTGAAAAAAAAAATCAGAGAGACCTTATGATCGAGTTTACAAAACCTCGAACATCAAAAAAAAAAAAACACAAAAATCTACTTTTTTATGTTTTTGGAGGGGGCAGGGCCCCCTGCACCCCCCCACATCCCCTGAAAATTGTATATACCATCTACAAGATTGGGCTACAGTGAGGAAAAGGGTACATTTCCTGATCCTCACTCTACCAAAATCTTCATTCGCAATGCTGAACTCATAACAACAAATCACGCTTGACTTTCATTATTACGAGTTAATGGTGCTCCAATTCGGCATTGTGCAACTTGATCGTATGGTCTCAACCATATAGAGTTCAGGTTTCTGAAAACTTGATCAACTGATAGGGACCATACAGGGGTTATACAGTTTGTTAAGACTAATGAGTGCGTAGAGGATAAGGAGCTCATCCTTGCATAAGGGGACACCTAGTGAGATGCCAGTGACAGATTTCTGTCCTAGTGTAGTGAAGAAAGGTGTGTGTAAGCATAAAATTGCTGTATCTACCATGATAAGACCAAGTATAGATTAGGCCAGCCATACCTTCACAATAATAGTGACAGTAATGTCCAAAGACAGGTTACCCTGATGTTGTGGAATACTTTGTTGCCAGTACAATCTAGAAACAAGAAACACATGCAAGCACACATATTAATATTGGTAGCCTTCTAAAATCTGATTTCTAGTAATAGGTACACACTCTTAGGAGGGAAGACAAAAACAGCTTTCTATGTACTTTCAGAGTACTGTCTGCTTCCTCTTGCTGCCTAGAGGTTGAGGAATTGCTACTATTCATCCTAATAATGCTGTATAGATAGCCTGTATATCGTTCAAAATCTGTACAATCTAGCATGTTTGTGACTGCTTGCACAACATGCAGGCAAACTAGGTCAGACTGCATGAATGCCTATGAATCACTGCATTTTGCTGCCATACATTTGCAACTTTAGGTGCAGCTGGCTACCTATGCATGCCTGTTGCAGCTTGTGCTGATGACCTGAATAAATAAGCAAGTCACACTACTGCAGTTCTGTCTTGCTCTATGAAAAATCACATTGTAAGAGTGACTTATAGGCTAACATTTTGCTTCTGAAGAAAGTGGCATAATTTTCAGATGAGGTTCCTGACTGTGGCAGCTTCTGCTAATGCATGGCACCTGCATGAAGGAAGGCAAGATTATGCAATGTGCCCCCATGGCCATTTCAAGAAGTGCTTACTGGGCTTCTGTGATAGTGCCTTAAGAAAAAGGTTGATGCCTTCAGCCATGGACATCACTTGAATGAGGAAACAGTTATTATAGTGACTTGCAGCACAAGAATCTGATCATCTCCATGCACAGGAAGCAAAGTTAAGGCAACATTGTCCTGAAGAGTATAGTAGGTGGATAGTATTGTAGTGTTTTCTTTTTTATCCTATTGTATACTTGGGTCTATTGCTGCTTCTGGCAAATAATTGTCACAATCAGCTTTAGGAATGTGCCTACTACTGTGTGAATCTCAGGTGGAGGTAGTACTGGAACTTGATGTGACATTAATATGACATCATATGAATTCCTTCAGTGACTTGGGGTGCTCTGATATGGGGCTACACTGTATCATGTTATGGTGGATGCATACTGTCTGGTGCGTAACTGTACCACATCTTACTTCTTAACTTTTTAGCTCAAGAAATCTAGACAAAGTCAAAAATAATGGGGGGGGGGGTAAAGGCCCAAAATCAAGGACAGATTTTAAAGTTTGTCTTTACAAACTTGTAAAGTTAATAAAAAAACATGTTTTACATTGGCATGCATTTTCTGTAAGATATTAAGTCTGAAATTCAAATGTCTGTCATTATTTAGTATTTCAGTCCCCCAATATTTTTCAAAAGACACACATTTTTATGAAGAATAGGCCAAACTATTGGTCAAAATCTGTACTTTCTATGAAAATTTGGACAGTTGAGATGTATGATGCCATATATTTTATATTAACATATGTGCAGTAAATACATGATTGCATGCTGTAAGTCATGGAGCCAAGGGTATATATATATATATATATATATATATATATATATATATATATATATATTCATATATATATATATATATATATATATATATATATTCATATATATATATATATATATATATATATATATATATATATATATATATATATATAGATATATATATATATATATATATATATATATATATATATATATTCAGATATATATATATATATATATATATATATATATATATATATATATATATGGCTCCCCTTCAGAAGGTCAAATGGCTGAAATCTCGAAATGCATATGGTCAAGACTGTATGCTTGAAATTTCAGAAACTCGACCTTCTGAATGGGGATCGGCAAACAGCGCAGAATGGGAATATTCCCTTTCTGAGCTGTAGTGCGATCTCGGAGTTGGAATAAATAAGTAGTGGGGGGTGCAGGGGGGCTTGCCCCCCTCCTGCATAAACATTTTTTACTTCCCTTTTAGAAGGTCGAGCTTCTCAAATTCGAGCATATGGCTTCGGCCATATGCATTTCAAGATTTCAGCCATTCGACCTTCTGAAGGGGAAATATATATATATATATATATATATATATATATATATATATATATATATATAAGACTGTGATGTGAATCTTTTGTTCATGGGTAGTTACCAGGGTTGCAGTCCAGATGACCATTGAAGAACTTACTCCAAATCAAATTCCTTGTTGCACTCAAGGATTGCCTAGTTAAGCAACTTACTTAATCACACAATAGGCAAATGCAGGCAGAAGGAATCAGACTCTGTAGCACAAACACTATAACTTGCAGCCTTAACCTACTTCACCAACTGCCAGACTTTTTCCTTGTAGTTTTCCTTATACTTGTCACAGTCCCGTGATGTGCCCTTTCTCTTGGGACATTAATCTTGACACCTTCGACAGAAGACAAGGGAGGCTTGTGTTGAGACATGGTATGTTTCACTCACAAGTAGTGATGCATTTCAAATGTTGTCGATCCAGTGTCAGAACAGATTATGCAAACATTTCATTGTATTGTCTCAGTACAGGTCTGG